>NC_029772.3:101009520-101010647 GCF_000817695.3 Arachis duranensis | reverse complement strand
TCGAATCTTGTTGCTTCAAGTGAAGCTTCTCATCCTCTTGAATTTAGCTATAATCAATCATAAATTTCTAATATTTAGGGAAAAATGATCTAACTTGGAGACATGTTGCTTTATAAGTAATAAAAGAAAAGTCGCATTACAATGCTTGTTTTGTCTAATTACTTTTGTTATTTGACTTGAGTTTGAGTGTGTATTTGAATGAGATTTTAACAATGTGATTCATGTAATACTTTTAATTTGGATAATATTTTAAAGTTTATATTAGATTATAATTATGTTTTAGTGTGTTTATTTATATTTTATTTATTATTTTATTTTAAAACAATTTTTTTAATTGAACCACAATCAAACCTATTGAATCAATAAACTAATAAACTAATAACTAAAGCGGTTCGATGACCGGTTTGATTTTCAAAACCTTGGCCAAAATAGATATTTTAGTCCAAAAACTAATGTATATGTTTTTTAAAGGCCTGACAGATTTAATTCCAATGGGCTTTCTCTTAAATGGGCCGGGCCATTAATGAATTATTACTGAAGAACATGTTTACCTGCGTATTATTATTCATGGTGTCCTCGAGAAAGGAGTATAAAAAAGAAGAAAAGGAAAATCGAAAAAGTCAGAGGTCGCAATCAGTAGTAGGTTTGTAATTGCCATCATGTTCCGGTTTACAATGTAACATAAAAAAATCGAACCCAGCAAATCCAAAACAGTTCTTTCAACCTTTTCTTTTGTTATCATATTCAGGATATATATTGTATAGCCTTTAATAAAAAAGTTTTTTTTTTTTTTTACATAAATAAATAAAATTGCAAAGGATAGCATTTGCTCTTCTATTGTTATCATCACAGATATTCACACTCATATAACTCTCAATCATCGAAGGAGCCCTCTGAATTTCGCACTAATTTCAAGGTACCTTCTAAATTCCATATTAATTTCATTAACCCTTTTACGTTTTCCAATTCTTAATATGTATGTAGCGACTCATTCATTTCTCAAGGATTGAATTTTGATTGTACCCGCGTTGTCGTTACTGTTGTGTTCAGCGAGATTGTTTTAGGGTTTTCAGTTTCTGAAACTCGGTTGGTATAGAACCGTTCATCAATGAAAGGGGAAGTGCAGC
>NC_029772.3:100999801-101009496 GCF_000817695.3 Arachis duranensis | reverse complement strand
AGGAGGAGGATGTGTCCCCTGTAAGCTCCACTGAGATCAAAGATGAGGACTTGGAGGCTGGTTCACTCCCTTGCTGTCGAATTTGTCTTGAAAGCGATTCCGACCCAGGTGAGATTTCCTGTAAAATTTATCAAATTTATGTTAATTTTTGGGTTTGGGCTTGGGCTGTGCTGCAATTATTTGTTTTTGATTAATTTTTTCCCCTTCCTAGCATCCATTGCTTTTTTTGGATGTTTTGTGCTTTAGAAAACCTGTATCTTGTAACTACAACTTCACATTTAATTGTGATTAGAACAAGACTGATTATATTGTGTTTAGTAGAAACTACTAAAAGATCAAATCATGATTTTCTTAAGTTTTGTTCCATGGAGGCATGGACATCCTCTATCGTTACACATACTCTTTTTTTTTTTAGTTTGGTAATGTCACTTCGAGTTATCAAAGAATAATATGGGTGTCCATTAGTCGGGTGGTGCTAGCTTTTATACTTCTAATAGTTGAGGTTCAATTTTGTAGAGGATGAATTGATATCTCCATGCATGTGCAAAGGGACCCAACAATTTGTCCACCGTTCATGTCTTGATCACTGGCGCTCGGTAAAGGTGTGTATATCTTAGCTCTGCTCTTGATGTTTATTTTTGACAGGTAGTCCTTACTGGTTGAGATCACATGATAATTTAGTAATTTACTTTTACTCTGTGCTTCATAGGAAGGATTTGCCTTCTCTCACTGCACTACTTGCAAAGCCCAATATCATCTCAGGGTTGAATTGTTTGAGGACAATTCTTGGCGTAAAGCAAAGTTTAGACTCTTTGTTGCAAGAGATGTTTTCCTTGTTTTTCTGGCTGTACAGACCGTGAGTACTCTTAACTTTCTTCCTTATATTTTTATGTTGTAAAGATTTAACAGAGTATTTCAGTGGTTATTGACTATTAATTTTCTTCCATATCCTTTATCATTTAGAGTGTCTTTTCATAGGTTTTATTAAGTCAGTGGTAGTTCAATATACTTTTAAGCTAGCCCAAAGAGGATGTTAGTTCTAGAAGCTTGACAGTTTCAATTCAATCATACATATGGTAGAAGCTTCTGTCAATTATTAGTCTGTTATTAAATAAAAGTCTGTTGGTGTAGAATCTCTACAGAACTTTGCATTCAAAACGAAGATATTTTGTAGCTTATGGGAGTGTTATTTGTTAAACTAAAATTTCATATCAGTATTTCACTATTTCACCAACATGAGTATATATAAACATTTAAAACTATATTTGTCGTGGGACTGTGAACAATTAGATGTAGAACGTATGATTCTGCTGACATCATCGTGGAAAGAAGAAAAATAGGATTTTGATTTCATTAGCATTTGATGTTTGTGAACAAGGTTAGCATACAAAGTATCTTATTTTGAAGGATTGATTGATTCTGCCAGGTAATTGCGGGTATAGGTGGCTTTGCATACATCATGGACAAGGATGGGAACTTCAGGAACTCCTTTGATGATGGTTGGGATAGGATACTGTCAAAACATCCTATACCATTCTATTATTGTATTGGTAAGTTATTATGCTTAACAGAGTTATTTGCTTCTTTTCAATGCATGAAATTCCTCTGCATTTGTCCTTTCGTTTCACCATGAAATCTTGCTGGGATTAGGGACCCATATTTCATTTTCTCCATATCATCTGCTGCATTTCCAATCTTCCTTCATATTTTGCTCGTGCTACAGTATTATTTACCCCAAAGAATATATCGCAAACAGAAGATTGTCTAACATATATTTACATAGAATCTGGATCATGTAATGTTTCACCATTTAATGAGGTAACATCACACTAAGACACATAACCAAACACTTTAGGATGAGGCTAACTAAAGTCATCTACATGAGAGAATGCATATCCAATAAGAAATTTGTATATTATATAACTAAAGAATAATAAAAAATACACAAAAATTTAAATCCATGTTTTATTGAGTTAAATCTTATTCTGAATAGTTGTAAAATAATCATTGGTGATAATAATCATTTGCAAGGCAAGCTCTTGTTTTTCTTTCTGTTTATTTCTCTATCTATCTCTAATATTTTATATCCTTATACTAGGAGTGCTGGCTTTCTTTGTACTGATCGGGTTTTTCGGTCTCATACTGCATTGCACCTCCCTCAACAGCAATGACCCCAGAATGGCTGGTTGTCAGAATTGTTGTTATGGATGGGGCATCCTTGATTGCTTTCCTGCATCAATGGAGGCTTGTTTTGCCCTTGTTGTGGTTTTCGTAGTCATCTTTGCTATTCTCGGCATTGCTTATGGTTTCCTTGCAGCCACCATGGCAATCCAAAGAATTTGGCAAAGGCACTACCATATTCTCACCAAAAGGGAGCTTACAAAGGTATATATGAGCGCCATATCAAATATTCCTGTTTTTTTTTTCTTTTTTTTGGATAGATATTCCTGTTCTTATATCTATAATCTGGATTAATTTTTCTAATTTCTAACAGGGTTAAATAAGTTTATTGTTCCTATGACATGGAAAAGAAAAGAATCACTAAAGGGATCAAGAAAGTTATTCAACCCTCCCTAATATTTGTGTCTGACATATATTTCGTGTTATGTTATATATTCACAGGAATACGTAGTAGAGGATCTATGTGGGACTTATGTCCCACCAAAGTTGGATCCAGAACATGAAGCTCGCTTGAAAATGCTCAAGCTTTTGTAAATCACGGTGCACAAACCTGTAAAGATGATTTTTTTAAGTATTGAGTTGCTTTATTATACGGTAACATTCTCTTATGATTACCAACCTTGCTTGCCAGAGCTTGGATTGGTTTATGTGCTCTTTTGTTTCTTTTTTCATAAATCTTTTTATCTGGGCCTTCACCAAATTCTGTATACTGAAAATATGAGTCCTGAGAGAAATGAGGAAAATACAAATATATGCATTTGTTTATGCAGGCATTGTTCAGTTAGATATATTAGTATTCTATTTTAGCAAGAATAGTCCATTACTCCATTTTGCTTTTCTATATATTCACTTTATTGTTAACATCCAAGTATACAAAGTTTTCTTGAGTTCTAAGAAATCACAAGAAAGCTTCCAGTTAAGAAGTAGATGTGCTAAGATTTAAAATCGTAAAATTTCTTTTTGTATTTTAACTGTAACAAGAGAGATTTACAATATATAGGTTGATACTACTGGTTTAAGAGTAGGGGAGAAAAATGAAAAAAATAAGAGAAAATAACCATGCTACGGTTGCACACCGATTGTGGGTGTAGGATAGTCAGAGTTTTGAGCAGCACTCTCAAAAACAAGATGATCCCCATCCCTAATAACCTCTATATCTTCAATTTCAAACCCATCTTTGCATAGAACCTTAGCAGGACGCACACCAAACTTCTCAGCCCCAATATCAAGTAACTCCTGAAAGCTTCCAGGTAGCAACACAAGTTTCCCACCAGCCTCACCCTTTTCAGGGAAACTAACCACCACTCTGGTTGGCCATTCTCTACTCTTCATACCATTCTTTGCATTACCATTTTCATTCACATAAAAGAGCGTGTCCTTTTCCCCTTTGTTTGCTGCTGATATTATCCCAAACAAAGAGTTGTGGAAGTTATTGCTGCTTCTCCGCCTTGGGCGGCTTTGGCTCCAAGACCTGTCCGAACTCCTAAACCCATCCGAACCCCTAAATGTGCTCTCTTGGGGTAGAGGAATTGCTGGTTCACTTGTAAATCTTCCAAGGAACTTCTTTATCTTACCTTCCTTCTCAGGAATACGGTCCAAAGGTTGACAATTCTTAGGCTCCTTAATAGACTCAAAAATGGCTATGATGTCTTGATGCCCTTGCTGGACTGCTAGATCTCTTGGTGTCCAACCGTTCTTATCTGGTTTATCAATGTCGGCACCAAGATCCAACAAGAACTTCACAACTTCTACGTTGTCTTCAGAGACTGCAACATGTAGAGCTGTGGTTCCGGAGGTGGTGCTAGGGAGCGTGACATCTCCACCATAGCGCACTATATCCTTGAGCAAGTTGAGGGTGTTTTGTTCAGCAGCGATGCATGCAAATTGACCAACATCACCACTTTTCAAGTTAGCACCATTTTCCAATAGTAGCTGGCTTACTGATTCATGTCCACCCAATATGGCTTCCCATAGTGATACGCTGCCATCAGAGTCTGCAATCAATTCACATTAGAAAGTTAGATTTTGATTAGTGATAGAATGACTTTGTTACATTATTATATTATAGGATTAACTGTAGATCTCAATTAAAATAAGGCCAGATTCTATACTATAATAATAAAATAATGAATCCTAAATGAATATTAAGAAAATGAGTTCTATAAACATTTATAAATATTTATCTTTGCATAATGTATTTTCTGGTGGTAAGGAGCTTCTAGCATGTGCATTGTCTCTGTGTCTTGGGATTGGTTAAAATAGCGTTATCAATGTGGGAGGGGATTTGGATTTTGGTTATGATTGAAAGGGATAAGAAAGATATTTTCCTTCTGATAAAGTTTTCATTTGTGTCAATGTCGTAGACATCAATCTCATCCTATATAGATGGTGACTTCTACATCTGTTTACACGAGAAATATAGACCTTTTATGTATGTGTGTGTGAATTGAAATAAAACCATGCATACACTGCTATAGTCATATTAGGAGAAAAGTTTTCTACAAAGTAAGGAGGTTTATAAAATGCTAATCACCGTTCAATAAAGGTGGTAAAATTCACACACCACAAAAATTACAAATTTCAATATTTCAATAGTGATTAGGTTATTATTTTTTCAACTTCTTCACTTAAGAGGAAGATAATATTAAATCATCACAAAGAACAATTCTTTTAGTATTATTTTTTATTTCTGAAAATAGGACATGGTACATGCAAGATAAGTTTGTAACTTGCCGCCTTAAAATGATAAATTAAAAATTAGTAGTTTGCTGAGTATAAGAGACCAAAACAAGAATAGAATTACATCATCGTCAATTATTGTCACTTACGTAGAACTGACCATTTTTTTGTATTGCTTTTTAATTAATTAAAACTAGGATAGAATTACATCATCGTCAATTATTGTTACTTAGATAGAACTGATCATTTTCGTTATTGCTTTTTAATTCCATGTGTTTCTTTCTAAGAAAAACAAACAAAAAGCTGGTGGGGAAGATAAACACAAAACTAATGAGGAAAGCTAACATAAGAATCAATAATTTAGATGTTTGTTAACACTACATGACACACATATAATGCATATAGTCAAAAGTTATACTCTGGAAGCAAACTCTATAGCACATGAAATGTATAGTTAATTATGTAATCTAGATATACACCCTCGTGGCAATTTTATACATTGCTAAAGTATACAAAAAGATACTCTTGTCCAAATCGATATGCAGAAAAATGACATGTTAGCTTTAACAAGAAAAGATATCATACCGATTATGATATACGATTATTAAAGCATGACAGTAGATATTCCAAACAACTGCATCCATGTTAGTAAAGAACAAGCTAAGGGGCCAAGACATATCTACCTCTAATATTGGGATCCGCTCCATAATCCAGTAAAAGCATGACACAATTCTCACTTCCTTTAGATGCTGCAATATGCTGATTTCACAAGAATTAATTTTAGCAGCACCATTTTTTTAATAATAAAAAGAAAATTAATTACCCACCAAAGCTGTTCTTCCATTTCTATCTGATTCGTTTGAATCCAATCCTCGTTTTAACAAATGATGTAACAACAAGTCATCTCCTCTTGCTGCTGCAAAACAAAGACCAACTGGTAGGTCCATTCTACCACGAGCTAACATATTCTCAGTCTCCACCAAAACTCCCTCCATGATAGGGTCATTTAGTTCTTTTAAGTGCTGCCACACATTAACGAAACTAAGTAAACAAAATAAAACTGTAAAAGTGAATAAGCTAAACATGTTTGCAATGGAAGTTTATGATTATGCAAACCTGAAGAAGATTGTTCATAATAATATTTCCATCTCCTACGTTAGCCTTGACAATATTTAGAAAAGCAGTACGGTTTAGTCTCAAAAGCTGGCTTAATCGCTTTGTCCGAACCGTAAAGAGCTGTGGCTTATAGCAAAGCACACCAATCTCACCAAAAAGATCACCTGTATTTGCCTCTCCAACAACCTGCAATCAATTTTTAAAGTTTACATTATAACTTCTTGGCATATATATTTCAATGCAGACTCAGAAAATTTTTCAAGCATAAGTCAAATGTGAAATGTAAAATAAACTTGCCTGCTCAACGCCATTTTTAAGAACTACCAATTCCTGTCAAATAATCACAACATTAGAGATTGGACATAATATGAGAATCAAATTTGTCCAACGTGAAATTCAAGTAAGATTGGACAATTACCACAGCACCAGTGACTAGTATGTAGAAATCAGTTGGAGCTTCATTCTGTAAGATTACATCTTCTTTAGGAGGAAAATACTCTGCTTTCATCTCTGAAACCTTTAAAGATTGAATAAATAAATCAAAATAAGTCTCCAATGCAAATTTTATAAGTAACTGATGTAATTATTAATACTAGCCATGAAGAACATTTTTTCATTACCAATTGAAAGAGTAAATCATTTGAAACGCCTCGAAATAAATAGACTTTATCCACCAGAGAATAGAAGAGATAATGTGAAATGCTTGATCTGATGGCTTTAGGAAGGGAATCAATTGTCTCTTGTTGTTGTAACCCTTCGGAGTCTGTTCTAAACTTCAAACACAAATGAGCAAGCATCTGGTCTTGCAAACGAATAGGTAATTGATTCCTTTGAGCAAAACTTGAGGCAGCTTGTATGGTGTCTCTCTAAAAATTAATAATAAATAATCATAGTTATACTCAGATCATTCAAATTAGTGAATTCATTCATGTATTTAAATAATTTACTTACAAATTTTCGGGTTCGGCTTGTTCCATGGACAACTAAGTTAGTCATGTTACCAATCAAATATGCAGTAAGTCCCAAATTAAAAAGCATGTAAAAGATGTCAAAGACCATCTCTCTTGAATTAACTGGATGCAGATCTCCATAGCCAACAGTTGTTAAGGTAGTAATTGACCAATAAATAGATGTAACATATCTTGTCCACAAGCTCTTCTGAAGAAAATTTCCCATTGTTGCTCCAATCCATGTCCTTTTGGGATCACGATAACGAGCCGCGATAAGATAATAAAAGCATGCAGCACAATGTACAGCAAATAGGGTAACCTGAATAAATCACACAGATATTTATCTTCTTGTTCCGATATACAAATCCAAATCATCTTCTTTAAGAAACAAAGTATGAATTACTATAAAACTTACACAGATAAGTTTGGCACATCGAACCCAAAAATAGTTATAGCTTTTGTCCTTTTCCAACCTGAGAAAAAGCATAATATCTATTATTAACCAAATATATATTGCATTTTAATGTAAAGCTCTGCTTCTTACCTTGAAAACAATGCACTAACTCTTCGAAGACGCCATAGACGGAGCATGTTGAATAGGCCATAAGTCTGCAGAGGTGCAGGTGACAGCTTTCTAACAAGCTCTGAAGGAATGATAGAAATCAAATCAAATGCAAGCCAAGTTCTTGTGTATTTCCAAGCAATTTGTTTTCGATCATCAATTAGTAAATAAGTAGCTTTGTCAATATAAGCTACAAAGAAGGTGAGAATTATATCCATAGCAAAGAGTGCATTGACAACATTATCTGTATAGGAAAGGGGTGCTTCTGGTTTCTTAAGGAAACCAAATTCAAATGGTGATACCCAAGCTGTGTAGATAACAAGGATGACCAGGAAAGTCTGCCATATCCTACAAAAATCAACGAAATTCAATAACTTCACTACATTGAAACAACTTTGATGAAATTTATGCTTGGTAATTTTCACTTTTTTGCTATTGATTTCAAAGTCCAAAGTGATGATATATCAACATATTAGACACTTAAAAGCATTACAAATATAATTTTTAAATATTTTCCATGACTTCATTTTAAATTTACTGAATATGTTACCTTAAGACTACTAGGATAAATTTTTACAAAATAAAATTTATATCCCTTTTTCTTTCTATTCTCCTAATTATGAGAAAGAAGCAACAGTACTAGAGCTTTCTTCATGACACCACCCTTCATTAAACTTCTAGAAAATGAAATAGCATAATACTTTGAAAAACATAAGTTGCAGTTACAGAGTAAAAGACAGTAGATTTCGGGATTAATTAGAACATGAGACTTTACAGTAGTATCCAATCCAAATTCTTCCATTGCATGTAATGCAGCCACCCATCACACTCATCACGCGTTATTCAAAGTAAAAAGCAGGGAATCAGGAAAGTCAAAATCTGTAGGCTGACCCGTCACTCTGATTAAAAACCAAAGGAATGAAATGAACATGGACAATATCTCTCTTTCCAATAGAAAACATTATCTCTAACTTCTAAGCAAGAAACTAAAAAAGTGCATAAATAAGTGATGAATTTCCTCTTCCTATTCATTGGAATTGAATGATCCAACAGAAAAATAAAAGTTATAATTCTTATATAGAGTTTTATATCCATGTCTACATCCAACGAAGAACTTCTAATTCATGACGAGTATAAGATTCAGTTGCACAAGGAAGCTTTATCAAAAACATCCACTTATTATTACGTGACGAAGAAAGGAGGAAAAGTAAGTAAATAAAATATAAATATAACTAATAATGACAAACTTAGATTTTTTTAATGCATTCAGCAATTCATTGGCTAATGACAAACTTTTAAATTATTGCCCGGAGATTAAAAAAAAGAAAAGATATCTAAGATTTTACGAAATATCTTGAGTGGTGTATGATTTAAAAGTTAAAACTAGTTAGTTTTATT
Source organism: Arachis duranensis (assembly GCF_000817695.3). Classification (NCBI taxonomy): domain Eukaryota; kingdom Viridiplantae; phylum Streptophyta; class Magnoliopsida; order Fabales; family Fabaceae; genus Arachis; species Arachis duranensis. The sequence continues at coordinate 101,000,610 of NC_029772.3, read as the reverse complement.
ACTTGTTTGTAGGTGCTTTCTGTTAAGCAGTTTCAGAAAAGCAAGAACTTGATGAGAAGCATATGGCGTATGACATTGAACCTGTGAAAGATTTAAAGAAAGAAAAGTAATTAAATGATTGATTCACCTGTAACGACGGTCATAAGGAGAAACAGTGAAGCGTCGAAGCTTGACTCTGCGGTGACTTCTGGCACCAAGAGAAGGCAAGACCGCATTGGAGAGGCTGTAGTGACTGCCATCCCTTGAAAATTCTATCTCTTGATTCTCTTCACCATTAATACTAGTGCACATGAACATTGAAACCATTCTTATTCTTCTTTAGTTTCTCTCTCTCTCTCTCTCTCTCTCTCTCTCGATCTCTGTGTGTGTCTTATTGCGCAGTTGTTAATTGAGTCGGCATAGCGGACCTGAATTTGAGTATGGTAGGTAGGTACGTGCGTGTGTTGTGTGAGATGCAACACAAGTTTTATTTTTTCCTCTAACGTCCTTTATATAGGGATAGAAGATAGAGATGCGGCACACTCGCACAAATACTCAGCAACGCAAATCAGTAAATTCAAAATTGTATCATGTGATTCCGTTTTTGCTGTTAATACTGGCGATAGAGTAGAGTGAGTCTAGGTAGGTATACGCTAGGGGGCCCTGGCCCGCTCCCGTGTAATTCTGAAATACAAATTCCCAAGCAATCCTAACTTTAAAGGGATTTATATTTAATTAATTAACCCACGCACGCACATATATTCTTTCTTGTTGTTAAAATATAATTAAGATTAATTAATATTATTTAGTATATAATTATTTATTATAAA
>NC_029772.3:100993161-100999789 GCF_000817695.3 Arachis duranensis | reverse complement strand
TTATTAATAATAAAAAATAAATATGTAATTTTATTAAAATTTGTTATATTTTCTTTATTTTTATCTCATTTTTGTGGTGAAAATATTATAGTAGATCCCATACTGTTTTTTTATCCAATTTTTTCTTTTTATCTAACCAACAAAATATTCACTTTTCTATTTATTTTCTCTTCTTTTATTATTTTTTTTCTTTTAAATTCTTTCAATTCAAATAATGTATTAGAACTTATAAATATTCTTCTATATTATTATTATATTATTTTACACAACTTAAATACACATAAATTTTTTTCTATTGCTCTCTCTCTTACTTTTTCTAACACTTATAAATAATATAATAAATAAATTAAATCGTTCCTATAATAAAATATTGTCTTTTATGAGTTTTTATCAAGAAATTAATTTTGGTTTACAGATATATCATATATGCATTTAATTATGTATCACCACTTTAACAAAATAAAATTATCTTTTTATAACTATCTAGCAATAATTATTTAAATGTTTGGAGAAATTAATTAGATTACATTATAAATAAAATATAAAAAATATTTAAAAGACAATAAAAATTAGCTTAAAGTAGTTCAAATTTTTTTATTTCATATTTGTTAATGATTATTAAAATAAATAAATAGTTTTAGATATAATAAATATATAATTATATATATGAAGTTAAATAACATAAAATATTATGTTATTATTTTTTTAGTATTATTCTAAAATATATAGTTTGTTTGATCATGTATTTCATTTAAATGCTAATTAATGCATTTTGGAGTGAATTACGGAGAACGGAAAAATGAAATTTCTTATTTATATTAGTAGTTGAAATCTTTTTTAAAATTTTTTGAAATTTTAAATGTTCTAAAAATTTCATTTATATACCTCATTCAAAGTTCAAATTAAGCACACTCTAAATCTCATATATTAATTGAGTATAAATTAAAAAAAAAATCTCAAATATATTTAAAGATCTTGCTAACATGCACATTTTAAGAATACTATAAAAAAATATTTTATTGAAAGGTATTGAATGAATAAACTTTTATATTTACAATATATTAAATACATAAGAAAATTTTAAAAATTATTATTACCAAGACTTGGTCATTGTAAAACTTCCACCATGCATGCATATATGGTTGAGTTGAAAACTTGAAATAGTATGACTTATTGAAACCATTGGTCTCTTTCTCTTGAATTTTCCCCCCAGTTAGCCTCTTTCTCTTGCTTATATTTATATGGCATTTAAGTTCTATGACTCTGACACTGGAAAATATTGCATTTATGCTCATATTTATATCGACGTACAGTTTGAAACTTTGAATATTATAAAGGAGTATAGAAGAAAAAATGTGACCCATTAATTAAAAATAAATGGTCAAATTTAATTCTGAAATATTACTTGTTCTTTAAATTAATTCTCAAAATTTTTTTAATTAAATTCAATTTTTAAATATTTTAAATTATTCAAAATAATCTTTCTATTAAGATTATTCTACGAGAAGATTGGAGAAAATATCTTTCGAGAAGTTAAAAGTTTTAAATATCTTGGGTGCATCATACAGGACGACAATAGAGAGATTGAATATGATGTAAATCATAGGATACAAGCAGGTTGGTCAAAATGGCGGAGTGCATCTGATTTTATATACGACAAAAAAGTGCCTTTAAAACTTAAAAGTAAATTTTATCGCACCGCTATAAGACCAGTAATGCTTTATGGTACGGAGTGTTGGACGGACAAAGGGGAGCACGAACATAAATCGAGTGTGGCAGAGATGAAGATATTGAGATGGATGAGTGGTCATACGCGACTGGATAAAATAAAGAACGAAGATATAAGGGAGAGAGTTGAAGTAGCACCCATTGTGGAAAAGATGGTTGAATCGTGTATCAGGTGGTTTGGACATGTGAGAAGAAGACCGATAGAACACCCAGTCAGGAGGGTGGATGAGATGGAAAATAGAAAAGGGGCGAAAGACAGAAGAAGACCTAAGGTGGTCAAACGAGATCTACATGTAAACGGTAGACATGATAGATGACAGAGCACAATGACATTGTTTGATTCATGTAACCGACCCCACCTAACAGGACAAGACTTTATTATTGTTGTAATAAAATTTATTGATATAAAATATTAAATGATATCATATAAATCAATAAATACTTGACAATTTTAATAATAAAATGTTAACATAATAAATTTAAGAAATTATATCAAATTAATCTCAAATTAAAAGAAATTTTAAGACATTATAAAAGTCTTTAATTTAAAATTGATTTAATTTTTAAACTTTTTCATTTTTAAACTTTAGTTTATTTTAGAGATGGACATATTATGCACTACTTCCCGTTCCCTCTATTTTCAAAACATGTTCGCACACTTCTTTCCTCTAAAAACATTAAGATAAACTATAACTTTAACACATTTCAAATTTAAACTCAATTTTCCCCAAACATCATTGTTTTTATGGAGAAAATTTCATTTTTTTTTTCTGCTGAGAAATGTTAAAATGATATTTTTTATTTGTAAAATATACATTTCTCTCCCTTATAACTTTTAAAAAATTTACTCTTCAATCCATTTTAAATTTTTTATGTTAACTAATATTAACTTTATCCATATTTCAAAAAAAAAATTTTTTTATAAAGAATATCTTTTAGCAAAAATTTTATTTTTTGTCATTAATTTTACTTACTAAAATATCTTTTAATAAATTATTATTTTATTAATTAAAATATATTTTTACGAAAATATTTTTAAAAAATTTAATAATCAAATTATTTTTTACTAAGATACCTTTCAATAATTTTTTAATTATTAAATTGTGATTTTACCAAAATTTTTGTTAATAATTATTTTTATATTTTATTATTAATTTTCTGATATCAATATATATTATTTAAACATTAAATAAAAAAAATATTACCACTGTTAATATGTATAACAATTGATATATAATTATATATTGATATCAAAAAATAATCTTATCGAGATTTTTTTTATTTAATATTAAAATAATATATATTAATATCAAAAAGTTAATAGTAAAATATAATTATAATTGTTAATAAAAATTTTGATAAAATTACAATTTAATAATTAATAATTTATTAAAGGATATTTTAGTAAGCAAAATTTAATGATAAAAATATAAATTTTTGCTAAAGGGTATTTCTGTAAAAAAATAATTACTTTTTTTTGAAAAATAGATAAAGTTAACATTAGTTAACACAAAAAATTTAAAATGGATTAAAGAGAAAATTTTTTAAAAGTTATAAGAGAGAAGAATGTACATTTTACAAATAGAGAAAAGAAAAGTATCATTTTAGCATCTCTTAAGAAAAAAAAAAGTGAAATTTTGTCCTATATATATATGTGAAAAAAATTTATTATAATTTAGAAAAAAATTATTAATTATATATAATTTATAAATTATGTTTGGTATGAGATGCTGAAATTGAAATGGAAAGATTCGACAGACTTATTGTTTAATAGGCAGAAATTAGAACTAAAATTTCAGTTTTAGACCATAAAATTTTAATTCTTTTAATATTTTCAAAAGCTGAGAATGAAATTTTTTATAACAGAAGTTAAAATTTTAACGTTTATTTTTAAAAACATTCTCATCTAGTTTTTTAATATCCAATTCTATCCTTTTTCTCAAGAGAACAAAACAAAGCTTGCTGGGTAGACATTGGATGAACTCTCTGGCGCCAGGCTCGGAGCATCTCGGCGACAGTGAAGGTGGCATATGTATAGATATTAGATTCCAATACTTTTGCCACCGTATTGCGCATTTGCGCTCTTCCTTATCCGTCGCTCCTAACCCAATAAGAGTTTTAAAAAGATAATAATAATGCTCGTTGAGATATATATTAGGATCCACCTTTTAATTGACTAAAGATAAAATGTTTCGTTTTTAATGCAGATACTACTGTATTATATATTAATTCTTTCTCGGATCCAGTCAACGGAAAAAGAATTCACTCTTAATCACTACTATTAATTACATTATGATTCAGTCGATCTTTTTTGTCTCGTCTAAGGAAAATCCTTAAGAAAAGGCAAAAATTACGTAACGCAACCTTGGTGGACAATCCACAAAGGCATACATCCATCATTATGATCCCTCAATGGAGAAAGTGTATATGTGCATTTTTCCATAATGGTTAAAACCATCCAAAGAGGTTACTTTCTCTAACCATTTCCACCTTGTAGTGCCCTAAGCCACAAAGATCTTCATGATAATCCTTCTATATATAATATATAACGGTGGGTTAGAAAATTACTAATTTCTTAATCTTATAGAAAACACATCAATTAATTATAATCATAAATTACATTATTTCACATTAAATGAATTATATAATAGTAATTTTATTTATTATCATAAATACTGAATTGAATAAATTATTATTATTTTTTATTTAAAATTAATTAAAAATATGATCATTTTGTGGAGGAGTGCACAATAAAAAAAATTTAATTTTTATGATTGAAAACAAAATCAAAGACTAAAAAAGATTTAAAAAAATAAAATAGAATAATAATTTAATTTTGATACAGTCATAATAATAATGTTTTTAATGGCCCAAGTGGATTTTATGGGTCCAAGGACATTGAGTCATTGACGATGTTTGAAGATAGTTTGACTTTTGTTAAAGGTGTCTAAAATGGTATCTGCTTTACCAACATATGGGCTTGTGGCTTTGTGGTGTCTTCATGAAAGAATTTTGTGACCATAATTTCCTTTCTAAACTCTAACCACCAAACATACCATGCATGAATCTTCTCCGCAATCAGACGCGGATACATGGTGACCGCAAAAGCTTGGTTTTCCATTGAGAATTGAGATGCTTCTCGTTCTTCATTTCTTTCTCTTTATATGCTTTACGTTTTTCTTTTCTCTTTAAATGGAATAAAGTATATCTTCTTTGATGATAAAATGAATACCTTCATTACCCCCATTCAAACAAGGGCCGGTAGGTGAGTTTTTGTTTGAACCGCTTGAGGTGGAGTCAGAATTTCCCTAGAGTACTCCCTAATGTACTAAAATAACGAGCATTGGTTCAGAATGGATGTTCTCCATTGCAAATTTTCTCAACAGAATATTGAAAATATATTTTAATTTTATTATTTTTTAATATCAATGTTATAAGAATTACAAACACATATATAATTACTATATAAAATTACAGATTATGTTTACGTTATTTTAATCTGTTTGTAATGTTCGAACCAATTCATGAATTTTTTTAATGAATCGAATTTAAACTTTACAAATAGGCTTAATTATTAATAAACAAATCATGAGCTAAGTGTAATTTTTCAAACTTGAAATTAGTCCGAGGAAATTCACTTTCAACCCTTCTTATTGTTAAGAGTGTGTAAGAAAATGATAAACTGCAATAGATTTATCTTTTAGCATTAAAAAAGAGTAGAAAATAAATAACTTTTCTTTTAATAATGATATAATTTTTTAAAATTGGGACAAACCAAGCCACTATATATGAGCATTTGAAATTGTATAATTAATTAAGGAAATGACATTTGTGACTCTCATAGAAAGAGAGAGCATTCTTTTGTGTCATTGTCGATCGCATAAATGCAATGCCAAGTTGCAGAGCTCTATATGATCCTGCATAACCTAGCTAGTTTAACGTGCAGCTCACTTACGACTTTTAATTAATTACAAGTTTAAGGCCCAAGCAAAGTATGTTAGTTAATGCAATAATGCCTAATTCGGCAGAAGACCCCTCAATTTATGCCATAAAGCAAGACTAGTAATTAAACTACGGATAGGGCATGAAGCAAACTTTGTAGGGTTAGATATGAGGTGGTGTATGTTATTACTGTTGCACGTGCATTTGCAAAAGAAAAACATTACCTAACCAATAAAATTAATTATTTTTATTAATATTTTAAATATTAAATATTGAATTTTAAGTTTTAAATTTTAATACTAATAATATAAAAATAATATTAACTCTTAATATTTTTTAAAAAAAATATGTGAAATAAATTCTGTGAACATTTCAGGGAAGGGTACATGTGCCCTCTCCGAGAGAGAAGGCTCGAACAATATATTAGCATGTGAAAAGCACTAATGATTAATTCATTAGCACTTTAATTTAACAGAAGAGGCGGCCCATGTGAACTAGGCTAGGTTACTTGTCAAATTTTCTTGGATACTCAGAGTGTCATATAATATATGGTCACAAGCAATAATAATACAAGTTTTCTTTAAATTATATATTGGAAATATTTTACAAGTTATGAACGTAATATACATAAAACTTGTATATATTTGTCGTCGGTTGAGTTTGAAGTTGTAAGTTTTTTTTGTAAGCCTAACCCTACCTGAACCTTATCCCAAGACCCCAACTCATCCGATCCAAACCCCATTATGATTATCTCTCTCATAATGAAGACGTCGCGCCAAAACTCTTATTTTCATGGCTGCCGCGACTTGACCACAACAGCTCCTCCCTCCGGCTGATATTTGGTTCCGGAGTCAAGACTTGGTGCGGTTGAATTGGTCCGATCTGTTTCTATATTCTACAGATATTAAAATTTATAAATATAATTAAAACAAAATTTAAGATAAATATAAATATTTAT
>NC_029772.3:100924827-100992819 GCF_000817695.3 Arachis duranensis | reverse complement strand
AAATTCTCTTTATTGATTATTTCTTTCTTCTTTTATACTCGATTAAAGGGGACTAATCTATTATTAATCGATAAAAAAATATTATGTATATATTAAAATTATTTATTAAAATTAGTTATAATATATGGATGTATGTTTAATTTATTTTTAATATATTTTTATATTTTAATATATATTTTATTCTAATAGTTAATTTTAATGGACATCCAGTATATGATTATATTTAATATCAGATTAAAAGTAATAAAAAGAAAAATTTAAATACATACATTTGGAGACAATAATCTATTTGGTATAAGAAGATAGTTTTAAGACCGGATTAGATCGTTTTTTTTAAGATATATTTGTCTCATACTTAGTTGTGATAGGGTTGATGATAATACTCTCAGAATATAATGAAACCTAAAAAATTTTTAATTAGAAATAATAAGAAATTCTCAACTCTCTTGAATAAAGAAAATATCTTAATAATTTATGTAAAGAATAGTAACAGTTCAGTATCCAAGAAACAAGAATTGACTCATTCAAATTTAGTTACTATCTAATAGTTTTCTGTTACCAAACTTTAGCTATAAAATAACAGTACATTGTTCTTTCTATATAACACACTCAATAGAATGTACAAACAATATACTCAGTCTATGTCACTCTCATTTTTCTCTCTGTTCCTGATTTACTATTTCTCTTAAAAACCTCCATTGCTTAGTTCTTCATCATATTCATTCTTCTTGAATATTCTTGACATGGTATCTAGAGCTCTTAGGTTACAATCATAGTTATGATCTTGTCTAATACTTCTACAACAAAATACCTTCTATCAGTAATTGTTGATAAACTTGATGACAATAATTTTGTTCATGAAAACAAGCTGCGATTGTTACGGTTGAAAATCAGAGTCTTGAAGGTCATTTCAAGAAGAAAAACATACCTACTCAAATGGTAGATTTTGGAGATGCTACAAAACCATCACAAACTAAATCTGAAACTTATAAGGAGTGGAAGCTCTAAGATAAGTCACTGATTACATGGCTACTAGTTTCAATATCAACAAACTTCAAGAATAAAGTTGTGCACTGTAAGTACTTCTATCAAATGTGGAATACCATCATTGAATATTTTACTGCATCATCAAGAGCAAGAATTCAAACTCTTGGATCTCAATTGAGATCAGTAAGGCTTACAACTATAGTTGCAAATTATCTCTTCAACATTCCTCAAATTGTAGATTCTCTAATTGCTTTAGGTTCTCTAGTCTCTCAAGATGAACATGTTCAAACAATTCTTGATAGAGTTACTAAGGAGTATCAAGGATTTAGTGGTACTGTCATAGCAAAAATGGACAAATTCACAGTAGTTAAAACAGAATCTTATTTGATAGCATATGAGAACATGCTAAATTGGTTCAAGAAACCTTCTCAATTGATTCCTTTAGCTAATCTGTCACAATCTTCAAATACAAATAATCAAAATTTTCAAAGAAACAACAATTTTGGAGGAAGAGAAAGAGGAAGCAGGTTCATAAAAAGAGGAAGGTTCAATAATTTCTGATCAAGATTATTTTGCCAAATTTGCAATAGACCTGGACATGCTGCATGGAATTGATATTACAGGTTTGATCAGCAATTTTCATCATCAAATACATCTAATTTCACATAATCAACTCAACCGCCTGCACCACCTCCCTTTTTTCATCAGCCAAGAGCCTTTTTCTCAGCACCACCTTCTATCCATGAATTCTCTTGGTATCCTGATAGTAGTGCTAGCCATCATGTATCTGCAAACAACAATACTCTCCTTCAAGCTGTTGAGAGTCAAACAGGCTCATATCAAGTCTATATAGGTAATGGTCAAGGTATCTAAATTACTAACTCAGGTTCCTCATATTTTTGTGATACTCAAACTAATTTTTCTTTTAAATTGAATAATTTGTTTGTTGTTCCTCAAATAACTCAAAATTTACTTAGTGTCTCAAAGTTTGCATAAGATAATTGTGTATTTTTTTAGTTTTGGCCTTATCATTGTGTGCGTGATTAGGCTACCAGGAGACAACTTCTGTAAGGGATAACTAAGAATGAAATTTATGTTTTTCCTAGTCTCTATGTATCTAGACATCTTCCTACATCTAATTTTTGTATACATACAAAGATAGCTATGAATGTATCACATAATTCAGTGACTTTTATTTATACATGGCATAAACGATTTGGCCATCCTTCAACGAAAACTGTTTTACAAGTTCTTAATACAAATCAGATTACTCATTCAAAATTGTCTACTCCTTTATCTGTATGTAAATTTTGTACTATGGCTAAACTACATCAATTACCATTTTCTACTTCTAATTCTATATATTCACAGCCTCTAGAATTAGTATATGTTGATATTTGAGGAACTTTGCCTAGCTACTATTTCTCAGTACAGATATAGGTATTATATCAGTTTTGTAGATAAATGCACATACAAGATACACCTTTATCTCTCTTCTTGTTAATAAATCAAAAGCTTTTACTGCATTTAAACAATTTAAAACTCTCTTTGAAAATTAAACTGGTTTCAAACTCAAAGCACTACAAACTGATCATGGTCTTAAATTTTTATCTAATGATTTTAAGACTTTTTTTGCTCAACACGATATTATTCATAGAATGTCTTGTCCCTATACTCATCAACAACAAAGTACTATGGAAAGAAAGCATAGACACCTAACTGAGGTTGGTCTTGCTCTCTTAGACCTTGCTGTCTTGCCATTACAATTCTAGGATGATGCATTTCTTATTGCAGCTTACTTGATTAATAAATTGCTCACCCCTATTTTACAAAACCAATCTCCTTTTGAAAAGATGTATCATCAACAACTAGATTATAATCTTTTAAGGGTATTTGGGTGTACTTACTATCCTCTTTTACGATCTTACAACAAACACAAGTTTGATTATAGATCATATCTATGTTTATTTTTGGGATATGATCCTCAACATAAAGGCTACAAATGTCTTTTCCCTGACGGTAAGCTTTATTTATCTCGTAATGTTGTTTTTGATGAAGGCAAGTTTCCATCAACTCATTTTACTAAATCTATTAGAGATACTTACTCTAATCACCAATTTGTTGCTGTTCCAAGCTCTCAATTAGACTCACCTATCTCATCTTCATCTCTTACATATTCTATACTAGCACCTACTCCTCTCATTCCTCCCATTACACCAGCTACAAATACACCATCAGCCTCGTAACAATCTCACACTTTACTTTCTTGATAGATCCCTATTTCTAACACTGAAATTCAACTTTCTTTTCTCCCACCGTCTCCTCCTCCACCACCAAAATTTAATTCTCATCCAATGACTACAAGAGCAAAATCTACACACTCTAACCCATCTGCTAATCTCACTCACTTGCTAGACTCTAAAGAGGATTCCTCTTTTCTTCATCATCCACCAAAAACTGTATAACAAGCTCTTCAACATCAACATTGAAGAATAGCAATAAAATCTTAGTATACAGCTTTAACCAAATGCAAAACTTGAAAATTAGTATTACCACATCTACTATCATCGATAGTAAATGGGTATTTACTGTCAAGAAAAATCCACAAGGCCACCAAGTTAGATATAAACCCAGGCTAGTGGCAAAAGACTTTCTTCAAAGAGAAGGGGTAGATTTTAATTAAACTTTTTCTCCTATGATTAAGCCACAAACTATTAGAGTTGTGACTTTTTTAGTACTGTCCAAGGGTTGGCAAATACGTCAGTTTGACTTTTACAATGCATTTCTCAATGGAGAATTGCATGAAACAGTCCTGATGGAACAACCTCAAAATTTCTCAGCATCTAACACTCAACTAGTTTGTAGCCTTAAGAAAGCCATATATGGCCTTAAACAAGCACCAATATCTTGGTTTCTAACCTTATCCGCCACCTTGCAACAGTTTGGTTTTCACAATACTAAAATAGATTCCTCATTACTTGTTAGACATACATCAAATACTCTACTATGTGCTTATATTGATGATATTTTATTAACAGGGAATAATCTTCAAGAGTTACAGTTTTTCATTGACAAATTAAATTATATTTTCTCTCTCAAAGATCTTGGTCAATTTAGTTATTTTCTTTGCTTAGAAACTATATTTATTAATAACCAGCAACTTCTTTTAACATAAAAAAGTATATTATTGATCTTTTAACTCATACTAACATGCTAATGGCTAATGCAGTACCAACCCCAATGGTATCTTTTTCAAAATTAAGGTTATATGATTCTGACCCATTTGATGATCCCAAGTTGTATAGGTCCATAGTTGGAGCATTACAATACTTGACTCTTATAAAACCAGATCTCACATATTCAGTGAGTAAGGTCTGCCAGTATATGCATAACCCAACTATCAGTCATTGGAGAGCTAGCAAACGAATCCTTAGATACATAAAAGGTACAATTGATCAAGGCTTAGTGTTTAACAGTTGTACTAACTTTAGACTTCTCTCCTTTTCTAATGCAGATTGGGGAGCAGATTGTGATAATCGAAAATCAATCACTGGCTATTGTATTTATTTAGACAATAATCTGATAGCATAAAAAAGTAACAAACAGCACGTAGTCAGTCCATCCAGCACAAAGGTAAAATTTTGAGCATTAGCTGCAGCACTATCTGAACTTGCTTGACTTCAAAACCTGTTAAAAGAGTTATTCATACCAATACCGGTTCCTCCTATCATTTATTGTGATAATTAAAATGTTTGCTTGATTGCAGTTAATCCTATCTTGCATAGTAAATCCAAACACTTTGAGTTAGACCTTCATTTTGTAAAAGACTAAGTAACTGCTGGGAAGCTATTTGTCTCCAATCTTCCAGTCATAGACCAAGTAGCTGATATATTCACTAAAGCTCTCTCAATCACTTTATTTTTCAAGTTTCATGACAAACTGAGAGTAGATTCAAAGTCCTCTCTCAATTTGAGGGAGAATGTAAAGAATAATAACAGCTCAGCATCCAAAAAATAAGAATTGACTCATTCAAATTTAGTTACTATCTAATAGTTTTCTGTTACCAAACTTTAGCACTACAAGAAAATGGAACATTTGTAACAAAAAATTTGTATCAAATCTAAAATTGTTACAAATTATAGTTTTTTCGTAACAATAATTAATTATTGTTACAAAATAAGAATATTTTGTAACAACAAGAAAATTTGTTACAAAACATTTCAATATTTTGTAACAACGTGATTTTTTTTGTTACAAAATATATTGGCTTTCGTATCCAATTGTTGTTTTGTTACAAAATGTTATAATGTTTTGTAACAAAAGATCATATTGTTGTAAAAATTCAAAATATTTTGTAACAAAAATATCTATTTGTTTCAAAAGCTGTAAATATTTTGTAACAAAAAATTAATTTATCACCAAAATACAATATTTTTGTAACAAGTTATTTATTTGTCACAAAATTCAAAGATTTTTTGTAATTAATAAAAAATTTTGTTTCAACATATTAATGTAAGACTTCAAATTTTTGAAAATTAATCTAATGAGTTATTTATGATTAATTATATTTATTTAAGATTTTATATTCAAAAATTTATTTCACTAAAAATATTTAAGTCAAATTAATGATACTTTGAGTTCAAAATTATTTTAAAAATTAAATAATAAATCATTTATAATTTATTATATTTATTCAAAATGAATTGTTAGAGATTTATATATTAAAATTTAAAATAGTAGTACATTGTTCTCTCTATGTAACACACTCAATAGAATATACAAACAATATACTCAGTCTATGTCACTCTCCTTTTTTTCTCTGTTCCTGATTTACTATTTCTCTCGAGAACCTTCATTGCTTGGTTCTTCATCATATTCATTCTTCTTGAATATTTTTGATAGTTTAAATACATACTTAATTAGTATGTATAAATAGTAGATAAGGATTTTATTTATATCTATTACATATAGCAATTATAATTTATCATGTACATAAATTATTGTGACTTTTTTATTGTTAATATGTACAATGTTTTAAACATACATCATTTTTAAAAAGTTGTGCCCCTTTAGCTAATAAGTATAATATTTCAAACATACACAATTTTTAAAGAGTTGTGTCCCTTTAGCCAAATAGTCCTATGTATCGTTATTATAATTGATAATATATGAACGATTGGTAACCGTTTATTAATATTACTAAATAAAATTTGTAAATGCTTTTACTATTTACAAAATTTTAAATATCATATAAGTATATACATAAAGAATGTGTCATTAAGATTAAACATTTTTTTAGTTTAAATTTTAAAATTTTAACAAAATAATAGGTGTCTAATCGATTAGATTTATACTCCATGTATTAGTACCAAAAATCACACACATTACATATATGCTCCAACTTCAAGAGTTTATAATTTAAGTATGAGTCCCGCTAGGAAAACAATGATATATCTTTACAATGGCTACAATGGACTTTAAAATAGGCCCAATAGAGTAAAAATACCCCCCTTCACCCACCAAACCCTAATTTTGATTATTCAGGTTTTAACTATCCTCTCCCTATCCACCCATACCACCAAGATTCAAAAATACAGCAGCCACATCCCAACATCTCCTACCGTCGGCGCTGCAATAGAACCTCCCGTAGTAGTCCACTGCAAACTGAACATCCGGTGCCATCCACACACTCCTCCCGTAAGAATCAAGGTCGGCCATTCACGGAGGTCGTGCATTGCTCCCCTCTTCCCGCGCGCCTTCCTCACACCACTGTCGAACGTTGACGTCGTCGAGGAGCTCCCAGTAGCCTTCGCCGCGCCGCCAACCGTACACATATGAGTTGCACTCCATCACACCTGAACCAGTGCTGACCCCTGGAGCTTCTTCGCGCCGCCGCTGTTTTCGCGTGAACACCCCTAACACCGTGGTTTCCTCCTCCTTCTCGCTGCTGCCAAAAGTTAGTTGCTTGCTGGTTGTTTATTTCATGAATAGCTGTTCATGCAAAGGATTTAGGTGATGGTTGATTGAAATGGGTGTGCTGCATCTGCGTGAAGGTGTATATGTTTAATTTGTTGAATTGATTTGAAAGAAAACTTACCGTGGTTGCTGCTAATTTTCTGATTTTTTAACCTCTTTCGTTTATATACTTTTTTAATTTAGGTTATGTTTGTCTAGGCAGAGGAGCTTCTGGTCGCCATCGCCGCGCCGCCAAACTTCCGCACCCGGCGTCGCACTCTCTCACACCGGACCCAACGGTGACCGCCTCCCTCATCGCTGCTTCATTAGGTTATTTGATGGCTCTGGATTTATTTGATAACTGGATGTTCATTCAATGAATTTAGTTAAGTTACTGAATTTTTTTTCTTCTATACACCATTTTATATATTTGAATAACTGGACTCATTTAGAAAAAAAATGTGTGGCTGTTGCTAATTTTCCTGTTCTTATTTTTTCATTACTATATGTTTCTAATTTTGGTTTTGTTAGTCCAGGATTTAAGTAGTATGCACAGATGTTCGAATGAGATGTTATCTAAATTTGTTGAACTAGTGAATGCTTGTTGATCTATTAAACTACTGTATATGACGGATGGTATATTATTTAACTTATTTGAAATAACACAGATGTTTAATTTACTAAGTACACGGATGGTTGGGTTTCATTCAATAATTTGATGTTTGGTTTGATTACATAATTAGTCTTTTGCTTGATTTACTACGTGGATTGTGAGTTTATCATTGGTTTATTGAGGACTTCACCCTTTAATTACTTCCAGGTATTTGAAATGTGTAAAATGAATGTGAATGAAAAATTTCTCTTCTTCTGAGTGGATATAAAAATTGTACAATTATTTGAGCCTAAAACTATGTATATAATTTATTAATTCATCTTTGATTTTACAAGTTTAGCTATAGTTCTTGATTTAGTTCTCTTTATGTTTGTTTTGCTTAAATAATTGATTGAAACTTATTATAGTTGTGTAAGAATCAACCTAATTCTATATCTTTTGCAATTTGGCTTGGGTTTTCTTTATTTAAAAAAAAAGAAAAAAAAACAATTTAGCTTGTCATTTGTTAATTGATAATTCAAATAGTGTGTAAGGATGCTCGATTGAGATGTTATTAAACCACTTTTGTCATTTCTATGCTTGTTCATCTTTTAAATCACTTGATATGATAGATGTTATATTACTTTACCTGTTAGAAAATATACGGATGTTTAGTTTACTAAGTATTCGGATGATTGGTTTCCTTCAATAAATAGATGTTTGATTTGATTATGAACTAGGTCTTTTGCTTGATTTATTATGTACGATGTGAGTTAATTGAATTATAGGTTGAGACTTATTTCAGTTGTACTAACAATTACAATTGTTAAATGAAAGATTTAATTACATGGTAATGTATGAATATTAAGAGTCTAGAATAATGTCATAACAATTTGCGAGATGAAATCTATTAAGAACTTCTTACTTTATATTAATATTTTATTTGATATTGATAATGATGCAAAGAACTTTGTTTTCATCAATGAACTCTCTTGTGAAATTAATGAGAGAAGTGGAGTTTCAAGAGAAATCTTGAAAAGAGGCCAATATGAAATTTGCTAAAGGAGGCTGCGATATTCTTACTAGGGTGAAAGAATATCAAACAATGATAGAACATGCCAAATAAGCAAATGACATGGTTGTACATAATAAGAATAATTGTTGATCTAAAAAGTTATTAAATGTTTGGTCCTGTTGTTAGTGATAAATTGTGTAATAATCATATTGCTAGTGATATGTATTTTATAATTTATTAAGTTATATTTTACGAAAATGACTAACTTAAATAAGATCAAGCGTGTTAGTAAAATTTCAGTTTATAATAGTCATTATGTTCACAATATTTTTTAACAAAGTCTTTTAATCAGGCAAAGTTATGTTAAATTCAATTCAAATCAAATAAACATCTAAATTAGAATGAAAATAACTATTAGTCTACCTAGTAAAATGAACATCCAGCCTATTTTATTCTCTCTTAATTTTTTGTTTGCCTAATAAAACTACTACACGTTTCAATAAAATCAAGATATTTTTTCCTAATTAAAAAAGGAATACCGGGTCTTAGTTAATAAAAAATAATTATCTTTTTTATCCTTTTCCAATTTGCAAAATCCAACACATTTACTTACAAACAAGTAATAGGACTAAACAATTGAATTTTTCATGAAAACGTGAATAAAATAAATAAGTATAATTATGAAAATAAAACTCACCATTATAAAATAAAAAATGTAATTAATTTTAATCGAAGCAAAATATATATGAGATGATTGGTTTCAATAAACACATCTAAAGTCTTCATACATGTATGTATACAATCAATTTATTACTATAACAAATTTGGATGAATTGAGAATTATTATCTTCCTCCTAATTAAATAGTTGAAATAAAAAAAATTCTACTTGCACCAAGAATAACCATTTTATTTGTACGAAAATAAACATCCGTGATCAATGTACGAACCTTCATTGCTTACTTTGTTAGATTGCTCATCCCTTTACGTCACAAAAGTTGAGAAAGTTGTGCAAACAGAATCTAGGAAATCACGTAAAAGACAAACGGTATACTCAAAGTAACCATCCGCTTTAGAATAGAAAGAACCATGAGAAATCATAGTAAAATGAAAATCTGCTTTAGTTTAAATGGCTTAAAGTATAGTACATGATGCATCTCAATCATTAATGTGAAAAAGAAAAATCAATAATTTATATGGTAATGGATTATTTGTTCATGAAACTTATAGTGCCCATAGGACTCCAACAAAACTCTGGAATGGTAAATAGAGCATTATATGCAATATTTTAATCGAGAGAGTTCTTATTGTATTAATCAATTACATGAATAAAAGGACATCCAACATGACAACTAAACATCCGCTCAACAATGAAAATAACCATTCGCATATCTTGTAAAATGAACATCCAATATAATTAAATTGTCTTCGCTTAAATCCAATCCAAACAACTAAACACTTAATAATAAATATAACCATCTACAGATTTAGCCATTTTTGCTCACATTCTTGGGTTCGTTCAAAGTGATCCAGTGTTTCACTCTGTTACTAAATTCCTTGAAACAAACTTCAGCATAGTCCTTAAAATCATCTCTGCATCCTCATATGAACCAATTATCATATATTTTGCTAAAAGCTCTCCTTCAATATAATGATAGATAAACTGCTTTGGATGGAAGTTAGGGTCACTTACGCAATGTGTGGGCTTAGAAAATCACTATAGTCATCTTCCAAGGCCTGAGGAACGTCCCAATGAAAAATAGTCACAAATAGTTGCAGACCTGCATTATTTTTAAGGATTATGTATGATTAACAGCTTCATGAATATAATAATAGGATAGAAAAATGTTGAACTATGACCATTAGCCAATAGCTCGTTGATGAGGTTGTTATAGTATTCAATTCCTTTGTGGTTTACACTTCCACTAAGTTTTTCTTCTACAAATAGTTCAGAACAAGAAATTGAAAACGGCTGATTACCATTTACTACTATTGTTATCTGGGTGGCAGTTAACATGAAGAAAATTAATAAGACTTACTTGGGAGTATTCTTGACCAAGAAATGGAGAATCTATAAGCATCCAAATTCATATACTTCATGAGTTCAATATCTTCTTAAAATACACATATAGACCATTCTATCATGATTCAAGTCTTCAACACATTTCTACTCATGCTCTTTCACTTATATTAAAAAAACTACTTATGTATGTGGCATTGTATTACAGTTCAAAGTTTTAAACCACACACCTTATACTGATGATAGGTATCATCAGCCTCCTCTCCATTACATCTCCAGGGACAGCGACGGCGCGAGGGGAAGAGCCAGCGACGGCTCAAGGGGAAGCGGCAGCGATGCCCGAGCGCGGCAGCAACGGTGCTGGAACTGGCTTCGTGTGGGCTAGGGTTGTCGGCGCTCCAGGTAAAGTGCGACTCCTCGATGCAGGTAAAGCGCCGACTGCTCAGGTTGCAGCATACTTCATGGAGGTTGGTTCTTCAGCGTCGGCAGTGGGGTTCTCTTCGGTGGCTGTTTGGTCAAATTGGGCTGTTTGGTCAAATTGGGGGAAGGAGTTTCTGCTAGGTCAAAAGGAGAGGGAGAGTTAGATGAAGGAGGTAACAACAAAGTAAGAATTCTAATTTCATTCGAATTTGAAATTTGAAATAAATAATAATTAATTACTTTAATTATCATTTTATTTTAATTACAAAATTATTCTCATATTGTAGACATTGTAGAGCAATTACATTAGCTCCTCATACTTTTTCTTTAAGTATTTATATGACTTTGTGCTCATCCTGGTTTCATGAATATTTATGAGAATAAAACCTCTAAAATTCTCGATTAGAGCGGCACCACTCATATATTCATATAGGTAGAATCTTAAAATATTGTCATTCCATTAAAATTTTTAACTCACCTTCCTAATTTATTGTAAATAGCACTAAATTTTATACTTTAGTACTCCAATTGTTAAATAACTTGTTATTACCCATTAAACATTGAAACTAGTAGTCTACTAGAATAAGATAGGGTTCTCATCATTTAACAACAATAGATTTTAATCTTATTTTAGCATTAGTCTCTTTGATTTTATATCTTGACAAACCTTTAGTTAAAAAATCTGCTAAATTTATTTTAGATCTTATATAAGTGATAATAATTACACCATAATCTATTAGTTGCCTCACAAACTTATATCTCAAACTTATATGTCTAGACTTTTCATTATAAACCTTATTATATACTCGAGACATGGTTGATTCACTATCACATAAGATTGAAATAGTTGTCGTCTGCTGTGGCCACAACTTTATATCATATAACAAATTTTTTAACCCTCCCATTTCCTTTCCTGCAGTTGATAAAGCTACAAACTTAGTCTCCATAGTAAAATGTCTAATATATGTTTGTTTTTTTAAGACTCAACTTATAGCTCCACTACCTAGAGTGAAAATCCATCCTGAAGTGGATTTGTTATCACTAAGATTTATAATCCAACTTATATCAGAATAACCTTCTAAAACTGTGGACCGGGATAATCCTTATAATGTAATACCAAGTTTATAATTTTTTTGAGATAACCAATAACTCTTGTTATAGTTTTTCAATATTGATGGTTAGGTTTTTCTATAAACCTTGATAATTTGTACTCAACAAATGCTATATCAAGTCTAGTACAATGCAATGTATATATTAAACTTCTTATAACACTAGCATATTCTAATTGTGCCATAGGTCTTTTCATGTTTTCTTCTAATTTAAGATTAGGATTATAGGGTGTAGTGGATTCTTTAATTATGAGATGATCAAACTTTTCTAATACTTTTTGGATATAATGAAATTGATTTAAAGTAAAGCCAACTTCATTCTTATGCACTTTTATGTCTAATATTGTATCAACTTCATTCAAACCCTTCATCTTGAATTTAGAAGTTAGATACTCCTTCGTTACACGATTTTTTTCTAAATTTGTTCTGATGATTAACATATCATCAACATATAGATAAATGATTACTCTACAATCTTTAGTAAATTTTGAGTAAATACATTTATTCGCACTATTATATGAGAAGCCATTTGATAACATCACTGAATCAAATTTTTCACGTCATTGTTTATGCACTTATTTTAGGCCATACAAAGACTTAATTAATTTACAATTTTTTTTTTATTTTCGAGTAGCACATGGCCTTCTGGTTGCTCCATATATATTTATTCAATCTTCATTAAGATGTTCATTTAGAAAAATCGTGTTAACATCCATTTGATATATATGAAGCTTGTGAATAGATTCTAATGCTATAAGAGTCCTAATAGAAGTTATTTTTGTCACAGGTGCATTAAAATAGTCTAGACCTTCTTGTTGTCCAAATCTTTTGGCTGCTAACCTTGCTTTAAAGGTTTTGATGAACCATCAGTGTTATACTTTTTTCTAAATACCTACTTACATCCTATATGCTTTGATCTTAGAGGTAAATCAACCAAAACTCAAGTATTGTTTGATAATATTGAGTCCATTTCATTATTTGTTGCTTCTTTCCAAAAAAAGCAGAGTTTCTTGAAGCCATATCCTCTTTGAACGTTTGAGAATCACCCTCTATATTCATCATAATAGGAATTTTGTTTGTCACAGAATTCCTAATTCCTTCTATAAAAAAATGATAGTCTGAGAAGAAATAAAATCTAGACTCAAGTCCTTTTTTTTTCTTATTCTCAAACTCTTCCTTAATTCAATCAATTCTTTGTCACTTAGATGTTTATTATTTTGATTATTTATTTCTTGTAAAATATTAGTATCATTTTGAGAATATTTTGAACTAGAAGTTAAATCATTGATAAATTTATTTTCAATGAACTCTACCTCTCTTGATTCAACAATTACATTAGACACTAAATCTAATATTGTATATGCTTTAGAATTTTGAGCATATCTTATGAAAGTGCCTTTTATGGCTCTTGACCTCAATTTTGTTCTCTTTTAATCAGGAACTCGATAAAAGGTTACACACCCCCACATTTTCAAATAATTTAAATTAGGTTTTCTTCTTCGATCTCTTTTTGTCTTACTTTGAATCTTTTGAAAACTTTTTTTTTCTTATTGGTGTTATTTTCACCAATATGATTCACTTTAGAACTTTGAGAAAGATATATAGTATCACATTTTCGAGTTTTCTCCTCTATACATATATGCCTTAATAATTTTTCAATTGTGAAGTCCTCATCACCACGATGTAAAAGTTTCTTCCTATAACCATTTCAAGATAAAAGCAATTTAAAATAATTGCTCCAACTTGTAATGATTCAGGGATCATTACTTATAGATTAGAAATCTACTTACAAGAATTTATAATTCATGAATTTAATCCATAACAGGCATAGTATAATTCATAATAAATTCAAAATATTTCATCATAATAAACTTATATGTTCCTTGTCATTTAGTATTGTACTTTTCTTTCAAAGACTTTCAAATCTCCAATGGTTATTGAATTGACATGTAGAGATCATAGAGTCGGTCGAATAAAGTATTGAGAATATGACATCGATATGCAAAAGTATCTTCATCTCGTTTCTTCTTCAATTGAACAATCTTTTCTTTCTCTTCCTGTTGAAATTTTCAGCGGCATCGGCAATTGGTGTAGTCTTTGGGTCAATCACATATGCAAGATTGAGAACCGAAATAAGAAACATCATCTTGTCCTTCTAATGGTTGAAGTTCATTCCATCAAAGCAAGCCAACTTGACAAACTCTTGATTCATGACTTTGAACGTGGTGTTTTGATATTGTGCCATCTTTAAGTAATATCTCTCTAAAATTGTTGGATATATAAAGATAGTTTTAAGGCACGATTGGATCGCTTTCTTTAGAGAGATATTTGTCCCCACACTTAGTTGTCATAGAATTAATGACAATACTTTTTCATTATACAATGAAACCTAAGAATTTCTTAATTAGCAATAGTAAAAAATTCTAAACTCTCTTGAACAAAAAAAAAAAATTTCTTAATAATTAAAATACACACTTGATTAAAATACATAATTAGTATGTATAAATAGTGGACAAAGATTTTATTTATATCTATTGTACATAGTAATTATAACTTGTCACGTACATAAATAAATTGTTGTGACTCTTCTATTGTCAATAGGTATATAATGTTTCAAATATACACCATTATTAAAAAATATTTCTTTAGTCAATAAATATCATGTTTCAGACATACACTATTTTTAAAATATTGTGTCTCTTTAATTAATAATACTATATATCATTATTATATAATTGACAATATATAAATAATTAATAATCGTTTATTAATATTAATAATAACATTAATAATAATATTAAATATTAATTATTTAAATTTGTAAATACCTTTTATAAGCATCCGGACCCTAATGTCGTAGGTGGAGGAAGAGAAAAAGGGTATTGAATAGACGGAAACTAATAAAGTAGCCATGAGCAGTACAACGAATTAGGTAAAGCTCACCTGCCAAGAGATGATAGTTACCGACCCTTGACCACTACAAACACAATGATATGAAGGGATTTGTTTGTCACAGGTGGCTAATTAACCATAATTGCGAAGACAAGGGGGAAAAAATAGAACATAAGATCATAATAAGATATGCCCCTTATGTCGTTGGCTCGTTGCAAAAAATAAGGCATGCTTAATTGTCAAATTCCATTGACCCATTTGTTCCTCACCTGCTAAGCATGCATGAGAGGAGGAGGCCCTTAGGGCTCGCACATAATAATTATTACTTTATTAGTATGTACTAGATATAATTCCAAGATAAATTAAATTAATGCTATTATATACACGTATACTTTTTTTCAGTTGCCGGTTGCGGTTTGTATGAAGAAACTGCTCAAAAAACAATGCACAAATATGAAAGGATGTTATATTTAGTAGTATTGTGTATATTTTTATTTTGTAAATAAAATCATATAGCAAGTCTTACACCTTGCCAGTGTTGACTAACATAGTATTATGTATTTAATAATTAATTAAATATAGTTAAGTTTATTCTCGAATTGGGCCACCTAGCTATATATATGCTATGTCGTTATCAACTCTAGATGACAAAACTGAAAAGGGTCTCATCATCAGTTTTGCATGTGCATAGTGACCAAAAAATCTTGGACGAAATACACGTGAAGAATTCCTGTAGCTATAATACAAACTAAAACCTACTTCTTCCCCTGACAAAAAAAAAACCTACTTCATGAAAAAAAAACCCTAAAAAACTAATTCTCGTCAATATTATTCAATTTTTTCCCCATTTCCTCCACTTCTCTGACTATTTTGAATCACCATACTATATTGTAAAATGATATATGTACCATTTTTTATATACATTTTGTACTATAAAAGATATTTTTAATTTTTGTATTCATATTTAAAAATTACTTTAACACCAAAAATAAAAATATACAAAATAAACGTGTATAAAAAATGGCGCATATAATATTTGATCACCAAACCTTTTGTGAAATGAAGTATTGTAAAGTTGAAATGGAGCTTTCAAAGTGAGGAGTGAGGACGATTGGTGAATGAAGCTGCTGAGTAGTGCTCACTCGTGACTCGTGACTTAGCTCTGCCAACTGCCATGATGCCATCCCCTTGATTGAAAATAATATGCGCACACAATACCTGTCAGTTATAACCTACTAAATGCCTAAAGCCCTGATTTTTGAAATTTATCTTCAAACACAAATAATAAAATTATTTAGATTGCAAGGTTTATAACTTTATATACACACACTCACAGAAACACACATATAGAGGATGAGCCTCAATGAGGAGTGGCGATACCCCCCTCCCCTTTCCCCATTTCAATTTTTTTCCATATAAATTATATATAAATTTTAATTTAGTTTTTCTAAAAAAAATTATTCCTTTTTTTATTACGAAATTAACTTGTAATTCCTGCATAAAATTCAACTTAGCTTTGCCTATGCACACACACTAATCCCTTTCAAAAAAAAAAAACTGAATTTTATTAATCCAAACTACGTATTAGAAACAAGTCAACAATGCACTAAAAAATAATCTTATGAAAGGTAACTTTTCTTATTTTCTTTTGTTTTCGTAATGGATCGTGGCAGAATCCCGTCATATGTCAAAAATTGAAAAAGGATAACTTTTGTTCTAGAAAATACTAAAAGAAAAACACTTTTGGTCAGGAAAACAGGCTTAGTTTTCAAAGTAAGTGAAACCTCCTGGTCCAGTATAGCGCATGTCTGTTAGAATTTTGTGTTTAGTTGAATTTATTAAGCGCAGCGGAAAAGAAGCCATAGCAGTAAATAGGCCAGACCAGATAGTAGAGAAATGTGTGGACCAAAAACTATATATATATAAAAAACTATTTGTATATGAAAATCAATCACTAAAATTAGCCACTAATGTATATGTATATAAATATATGTGTGATTTAATTTATTTTTAATATATATTTATATTTCAATATGTATTTTATACTGATAGCTGATTTTAATGTACATATAGCCTCTTTCAAAAAAAAGATATGTCTCAACAGCGGATTAGCAACAAAGAAGAACAAAAAAAAGATGAAAACTCAAGTGCAGTCGACTTCACGTAAAGTTGATAGTCGAGAGTCGTTAGATGAAAATTTAGTCAAATCAGTCAAATCATCTAACGACTTTCGACTATCAACTTCACGTAAAGTTGATTGCACCTGAATTTTCACCAATTTTAGAGTATTATTTTGAAAAAGTCCGTTTGTTCATCTGACTTAAAATTTTGTGAGATATTTAAGGGAAAAATAAAAGATGGCAATAAAAATATTCAAGGACCCAGATATTTGATATGTTCTAAACAATGTTCAAAAAATCGAATTGAGAATCAATCATCTAACTGATTTGGTGCGGTCTAAAAATCGATTAGCAATGAATTGGTTAAAAAATAAAAAAAAGTCGGTCGAACAATTAATCAAGCGATTAAACCGATTAATTTTTTACGATTAATGAATTTAAAATAATAAATTATAAAAAATTTAAAAATTTATATATTTTATACATAAATATATTTTTTGCTATATCCTACTCAACTAGAATTTAATTAACATTAAATATTTATTTTAAACTTTTAACTCTATTAGTTTGATAATCAGTTTGATGATCGGTTCGAATTTTTTAACTTTGTTTAAAATTTACAATCTAAAAAAAAGAGAATTATGAAATAAATCTCTAAAAAATTGCGCGTTAAATGTTTTGGTCACCGAAAAAATTTTATTACGTTAAGATTTTTAAATTTTATAAAAGTAAGACATATAATTTTTTTTGTCATATTTTTAAAGACTTATTTGTTTAAATAAAAACAATAGATCTGACTAAGATAGAAATTTATATATTTTATTTTTTATAAAATTTAGAAATCTTAATATAATAAAATATTTTTGGGACGAAAACGTTCACTTATTAATTAATGTATCGGGGAGGAAAGTATATTATTCAAAGCCATGAAAATTGGGTTTCACCCACATGCAGTGCAAATAAATCGAATGGTCCCATTTGATCGGATTTTGTTCTTGTAACTTAAATAAGTTAAACAAAAAACAAGAAAGAAAACAAAAGGCAGGAACTGCTTAAATAAAGGAGTAGTTCCACTTAAGACGATTCTCAAACTCCTTCTAAAGAGAGGGAAGCTCCACTTAATTGAGTTGTAATCTTATCGTCATTTTTGTCATGGTGTCCGCTACCGTGTTTGCATATCTCATAATCAAAGTAAAGTCAACTCACCAATTCCAATGTATGGTATCCTTTATTTTGAGCACCAATGGATCAATAAACTGATAACTATCTTGATAATTAGTAACAAAATTAAACGCCTCCACACAATCCCATAAATAACATCTCGTTGACCCACATTTCAAGCTAAGAGATAACATCTCCAAATAGCAAAGAATTTTCCTTAAAGAATATATTACTCTCAGTCATTCTCAAACATGCACTTTACCAACACCCATTACAATATCTGATAACACAAGCAAAACTAACACTATCACAAAAATCAGAATAACTAGTATCACAATTAACCTTAAAAGTACCTATAGATGGAGGATTGTAAGAACCACTTAGAATAGAGGGGAGAGACATACATTGTAATTCAAAAACAGTCCTAAGTTCTTTTTCTAAAGTTAAAGCCATACAAATCACATTTTTTTAGAGGCCAAGTTGATAGGAATAAAACACAATTTCCTACTTGCAAGAATTAGAGGAGCAACAATATCCACTCACAACAAGTATTAACACCAGCATAATAATACCCAATAGCAGCGAAAAAATCACATAAACCAGAAATTAGAGATGAGCTAACACAGCAAAATTTTTAATGTGAAAAACCTCCTCAATGAGAGAAGTAAAAACTACGAGTCACCAAGACCAGGAAATAATTTCACTATGATGAAAAATAGGGTACAAGAGAGTCACAAATTACTGCACAAAACGTGCATACAATAAGCCAAACAATCCAAGCTTTAAAGCTTTCAAAACAAGAACAAGAAGATGAAAATACCACAAAAACAGAGCTACTGTGCGTGGCCAATATCTCCAGCTACAGACATCGAATTGAAGATCCGAACGGTGAAATAAAAGAACCAGATGTAGAACACACTGTCTAAATTTGAGCTCGATCCAACGGTTAACGAATCTGCAGCGACCAATTTACAGAGACAGCTTTGTGTATGTGCAAAAATAACTTTCTCTCTTCTTTTCTTTCCAGTGTTTTGTGTTCTCCTTTCAAAATGACCTCTCTCACTCAACTCTAACTCACGTCAGCCACTTCAACTATTCATGGGTTTGGATACTAACATTTGGATTTTTTCTCCACATAGGAAGGGAGCCCAAAGTCTCAACAAATCTCCCTCAAACGACTATGTGAAGGTAACCGCCAATCCGGCGATTAAGCAACAAACTTCAAACTTCCATCTTGGTAATGCCTTGGTCATCATATTAGAACCATTCTCATCAGTATGAACCTTTTCAAGTTCCAATAACTCAGCATCCAAAACATCACATATCCAATGATACCTCACATCAATATGATTGGATCGAGAATAAAAAGTAAAATTTTTACCAAGATGTATAGCACTTTGACTATCACAAAATAATACATACCGCTCTTGAGTAAATCCGAGTTCTTTTAAGAATTTCTTCATCCAAAGCATCTCCTTACACTCTTCGGTGATGGCAATAAACTCGGTTTCGGTAGTAGACAAAGCAACACATTTTTGCAATCTAGATTGCCAAGACATAGTTCCACCTGCAAAGTTGATCAAGAAGCCTAAAATGGACCTTCTAGAATCAATATCTCCTGCCATGTCTGAGTCAGTGTAACCAACTAGAATAGGCTTATCACTTTCATAACACAACTTCATATTAGAAGTACCACGAAGATATCTCATTATCCATTTTACAGCATTCCAATGCTCTCTTTTGGGGTTTGAAACAAAACGACTAACACAACCAACAGCATGAGCTATATCCGGTCTTGTGCACACCATAGCATACATTAAACTATCCACGGCTGATGCATATGGAACTTTTTCCATGTCTTTCTTCTCTTCATCACTTGATGGACTTTGGTTGCAACTCAATTTGAAGTGTGTAGCAAGAGGAGTACTAACGGCCTTTGCTTTCTCCATTTGAAACCTGTGCAACATTGTCTTTATGTATTTCTCCTGTGATAACCAAAGTTTCTTCTCCTTTTTATCACGCTCGATTCTTATACCAAGAATCTCCTTTGCTGGCCCAAGGTCCTTCATTGCAAATGACATTGCAAATTGCTTCTTCAACATATCAATCCTAGAAGCATTATGACCAACAATAAGCATGTCATCAACATATATCAAAAGGATAATAAAATCATTACTAGCAAAATGTTTAACAAATATACAATGATCAGAAGTAGTCTTCTTATAGCCTTGTTCTGCCATAACAGACTCAAACTTCTTGTACCATTGTCTTGGAGCTTGCTTCAAGCCATATAAGCTCTTCTTCAGTTTGCAAACATGATCCTCTTTACCTTTTACCTTGAAACTTTCAGGTTGTTCCATGTAAATTTCATCCTTAAGATCACCATGAAGGAAAGCAATTTTCACATCCATCTGCTCTATCTCTAAATTAAGACTTGCAGCCAAACTCAAAACAGTTCTAATAGAAGATCTTCTCACAACAGGTGAAAAAATTTCATTATAGTCAACCCCTTTTTTCTGCATGTAGCCCTTGACCACTAGTCTAGCCTTGTACCTTGGACATTGAGAATTTTCTTCATGCTTCAACCTATAAAAACCCACCTGTTCTGCAAAGCCTTCTTCCCTTTTGGCAACTTCATAAGCTCAAATGTTTGATTATCATGCAAGGATTTTATTTCAACTTGCATTGCATCAAACCATTTCTTATTGTCGTTACCTTCCATAGCTTCCTTATAACATTTAAGTTCTCCCCCATTAGTCAAGGTCACATATCCATTAGTAAATGTTACATACTCATTAGAAGGATACCTCATTAAAGGTCGTCGTTCTCTAGTAGACCTCCTAGGATGAAAACCTGGAGAATCTTTTGGTAGCTCAGGTTGATTATCAGCATCATCATCAATTGGAGCATCAATCGGATCTCCTATCTCCTGGTGATTAGGAAGCAAAGGCTCATTTTGCTACATATGCTCATGATCTTGATTCTCTACTAGTTCTGACAAAGGAAGAGGCTGAACTGGATCTACATCAGTCAAGTCACTACTCTCTCACTATCTTGTCTTCACATCCAACTTGGACCTCTCATCCTTTGGAACATGAACAAATGCTTTGCATCCAAAGACTCTTGAGTGACCATACGAGACATCTTTGCTCGACCAAATATGATCCAGAACATCATTATCTAAAGCAATTGTAGGACTCAGATTAATCACATGAGCCACTGTAAGTAGCGCTTCACCCCAAAAGACTTTAGGTAGCTTAGCTTCAGTAAGCATACACCTAACTCTTTCAATCAATGTTTTATTCATTCTTTCTGCCAAACCATTCAATTGAGGTGTTTTAGGAGGTGTCTTTTCACCAATACTCACCACCATTATCAATGCGAATACATTTAAGCTTTTTACCTGTTTGCCTCTTAACCAAAGCTTGGAATTGTTTAAACTTTTCCAAAGCTTGGTTCTTTGTTTTCAAAGCATAAGTCCAAAGCTTTCTTGAATGATCATCAATAAAAGTAATAAAATAAATAACTCCACTAAAAGACCGTACCTTCAAATAATCACAAATATTGGAGTGCACCAATTCCAAGAAATATGATTTTCTTGAAGGTTGATGCTTTTTGAAGGATAATCTTCTTTGTTTGCCAGCCATGCAATGAGAACATTTCTCCAACTCTGCATTCTTCAAACCGGAAAGAGCATCCTTTCGAGCCAAACAATTAAGTTCTTTTTCACTAATATGACTAAGTCGTCTGTGCCACAAGCAACAAACTTCTTTACTTTCAATTGCATTCACACTACCTCTTGCAATCATGACATGCATCACATACAAACTTGAAGTACCTTTTTCTTGAGCCACCACTAAGTTGCCTTTAGTAAGCTTCCATTGTCCAAAGCCAAAAGTATTTACAAAGCCTTCATTATCAAGCCTTTTAACTGAAACCAAATTCAAGCAAACATCTGGAGCATGTCTAACATCTTTGAGTAGCAGCTTCAGTCCCATATTAGTCTCAAGACAAACATCTCCTACACCAATAACTTTGGCCAAGCCATCATTACCCATCTTAAGCACTCCAAAATTACCTGGAGTATAAGAAGTGTAGAACTCATTCTTCAGTGTAATATGTATTGAGGTGCCACTATCAATTACCCAGCTGAACTCATCATCAGAAAAAAGATTGACCTTGTACTCATAATCAGCAATATCAATAGTAAGAAGATCATCTGAAATAGAAGATACACGATCATTACCACTATCATCCTTCTTTTCTTGCTTACTTTTGTTTTTCTTGTTCCAAAGATAGCAATATTTTTTAACGTAACCTATTTTATGACAGTAGTAACACTCAACACTCTTGTATCTTCCCTTGGATTTGCTCCTGCTTTTACCTCTACCCTTTTGAACTCTATTCTGATTTTATCCCCTGGTTTTAGTGACTAACATTTCAGAGTATGACGAAGAATTCTGCGTCTTCCTTCTCATCTCTTCATTTAAAATGTCACCTTTAACAAGTTGCAGGCTCACTTTACCATTCGGAGCAGAATTAGTAAGAGGGATACGAAATGTCTCCTAAGAATCTGGTAGAGTATTTAGCAACCACAATCCTTGAACCTCATCTTTAAACTTGATTTCCGTGCTTGACAACTGATCCAGAACACCTTAAAATTCATTCAAGTGATCTAATACTTGTGACCCCTCCTTGTATCTCAAATTCATCAACATATTCAACAGGTACAATTTATTATTGCCAGACTTGGAAGCATACAAGGATTCAATTTGATTCTACAAAGCCCTAGCATGAGTCTCATTAGCAATGTGATTGTAAACATTATCATCCACCCATTGCCTAATAAAATCACAAACTTGTTGGTGTTCAAACTCCCATTCTTCATCTGTTTTAGATTTTGGTTTTTGTGTAGAAAATACGGATAAATGTAGATTTTTTTACAAACAACAAATCTTTCATTTTTCCCTTCCATAGATGATAATTAGTGTCATTCAAACTTATCATCCTAGTAGAGTTATTTGCCTCCATCTTTCAAGCAAGTTATAACCAAATACCCAAAACTAAGCTCTGATGCCAATTGATAGGAAAAAAATACAATTGCCTACTTGCAAGAATTAGAGGAGCAACAATATCCACTCACAATAAGTATTAACACCAGCACAATAATACCCAATAGCAGCGAAAAAATCACATAAACCAAAAATTGGAGACAAGCTAACACACCAAGATTTTTAACGTGGAAAACTTTCTCAATGAGAGAAGTAAAAACTACAAGTCACCAAGACCAGAAAATAGCTTTACTATGATGAAAAATAGGGTACAAGAGAGTCACAAATTACTGCACAAAACGTGCATACAACAAGCCAAACAATCCAAGCTTCAAAGCTTTTAAAACAAGAACAAGAAGAAGAAAATACCACAAAAACAGAGCTACTGTGCATGGCCAATATCCCCAACTACAGATATCGAATCAAAGATCTGAATGGTGAAATCAAAGAACCAGATGTAGAATATACTATCCAAATTTGAGCTCGATCTAACGGTTCACGAATCTGCAGCGATCAATTTACAAAGATAGCTTTGTGTATGTACAAAAATAACTTTCTCTCTTTCTTTCTCTCTAGTGTTTGGTGTTCTCCTTTCAAAATGACCTCTCTCACTTAACCCTAACTCACCTCAGCCACTTCAACTATTTATGGGTTTGGAGACTAACATTTGGGCTTTTTCTCCACATAGGAAGGGAGCCCAAAAACCCAACACAAGTTTCATGATGATTAAAGATGTCACTATTCCTTAATCTGATTTGTTCAGTTACATGTAACACAAATAAGTCACATGTAACACAAATACTTATATGTACCAATCGGATCATCCAATTTGAAGCTTTTAAGTAAAAAATATTAAAAGAATTAAATCAGATCTTCTAATTTGTAACTCAAAAAATTAAAAATCATATTTTATAAAATCAAACTCTCTGATTTGTATATTCTAAAATTATAAAATTTAAATTGGACACTCCAATTTATAACAAAAAATAAAAAATCATGTTTTATGAAAATACACCTTTTAATTTATGTACTCTTAAATTTTAAAATTCAACTTCCATCAAATCGGACCATCCAAATTTATTACAAATTTTATTATTATTTAAATCGTACAGTTCGATGTATTATCTACTATGCTTAAATTTTTACACTACATGATACAAATATAAAAAATAAGGTCTATACTTTTATTTCTCATTTTTTAAGTAAGTTAGGCACTAATTCTTTAGCCACCATAAAATTCTCCTTAAATTCATACTAAAAAATAGAAGGCGTGGAGCGTGGTCATTGGGCACGTGTTGAACACAATGTTGGCAGTGTTATACCAAAAGTCACATGATTACACGAGGCATATAGAAAAAAGGAAGGGTATGACACTATCACCCTCAAATAGAATCAAGGAATAAATCTTATGATAAATCAAAGTGGGTGGTGGAATAGTATTATTCCCTATATGAAATCAAAAATTGTCAATAATGCATTCATTCACAGAAATTAGAACGTGGAATACATCGAGGAAGACATGGCAATTTGCCATCAATTCCCCCCTTCACCACGGAAACTTCTTCCAAAGTTGCCATGTTGCCATCCTCCCTTGATATTTGATAAAAAGACGAACTCTGCATGTCAATTCCCAATTTCCCATAGATAGAGACCTTCTTGGCTTCTTGTCCAATAGCTCTTATCTTCTTTGTCATGTTGTCATCCTCCAAAAAGCCCAATAAAAAGCCCAGGCCCAATAAGACACGTTCCACGTCAATAACACGCAAGGCCCCTTCCTTAATCCGTCAAACTTGAAAAAAAAGGTCATAAAAAAAGCGTGTTTGAGTGAACCCCACACCGACCAACGCTCTTTCCATGTAAGAATGCCACGTGCCCAATCTTATCCTCTTCCTCTTATCAGGCTATAAAAGCGCACGGCATGAGGCAGTTGAAGCCTAGAACAGTTACCAAAAATACAAATCCCTAAACAGAAAAAAAGCACACAGATCAAATTCCCAAAATGGCAGCCACCGTGACTCCTATTCGCGCTGTCGGAATCCAAGCAAGTGCCGCCTCCGACCGCCGTAAATCCGATCCCGACCGCCGAAGAAGCTCCAACGCCAACTGGTGGACCCCGCTGTTCGGTTGGTCCTCCGAACCTGATTACATTGATACAAACAACAAAGCGACCAGTCGGTCGGATTCGAACCTGGCGGTGACGGAGGCGAAGTCTTCGAGACCACGGTTCGCCGGCGGGTTCACAGAGGAGAAGGCGAGGCAGCTCCGGATGATGACGACGGGGACAGAGACCTTTCACGACACCATGTATCATTCCGCCATCGCTTCTCGGCTCGCTTCCGATTTCAATCTCTCCTCCGAACAGTGACTTCTCCGGCGCTGGCAGCAGCTTATCCTCCTTTTCTTTCTGTACCTTTTTTTTTTAATTTGTGGATCTGTCAGGTTTTAGTGTTGACGCATGGTGATGAACCGGACTGTTTTAGATAATTGTAAAATTTGATGTTAGTGGTGTATATACTAAGGATCTTATGATTATAATCATAAATTTAGTAATTTGATAAATGTGGAATGCTTATTGATTAGAGCATCAAGCGTAGTGTAGCTGGCATCGCATGTCAGCGTTATCCATTTTCTAAAATAGTCGGTGCGTCAGATCTGACGCGAACGTCTTGTTAGCTGACAACAATTGGGTAAACCTTAGAAGCAATTATTATTATTAGGATTTAACTGAGACACATAATAAGTTTATCGAAAATTTTAAATATTTTTATTTGATAAATATAAAATAAATACATTAAAAATTTAAATTTTTTATATTTTAATAAAAAATTTTAATATATTATTTTATATATGCCCTTAGACGTATGTTAACTAAATCATTATTATTATAACAAAAGTGGAAATTACTCATCAGCGACTTTGGTTATTGCACAAGTTTACTTAGCTTCAAGGTTGTGGATCCCAGCGCCAATATCGATTAAGTTGAAGCATGATGAGGTGGAGGCGGTTGAATGGGTAACGATTAGAAATGTGTAGTATGAGTGCGTAATACGTGAGGAATCTGAATTTTGAAATTCAACATGCTGTCTCCTGAAGCATCTATAGGGAATATTATATGCGGAGGCGCTGGGGTCTCTGTTTGATAGTAACAATGTTAGTTTTATCGAATAAAATACAGTAAATAATAGGAAAAACCTTGAACATCCATGTTTCGGTTTATATATTTATTAACATAATTAAAATTATTGAAATATCGATTTACCTCGTATATTTAAAATTCTTCCTAAATAATAATAGTGTCTTGCCCCTTCAGTATGCCTATAATGCGCCAAGGAATCTGGTGATTGTTGCTGCGATTTTGATTGGAATTGAGATTTCTGGATGTGCACACTGCACACTATATTTCAGTGTCTTCTGGCTTTGATGGATTTCAGAATTTTCTGGAAATTACAATGGATTTCAGAATTTTCTGGAAATTACAAATAAACCATTTGGACAGATTATAATTAACGGCTAAAGTAATAAATTGGTCTTTTATATTTGGGTGTACTTTTGTTTTGGTTCTTAAAATTTAAAGTATCTTAACTGAAAAAAAATTTTCACTTAATTTTAATGTAATAAGGTCAAAATTAAATAATTAATAGAATGTCATGCATAATAACAGTAGAAAATAAGGTTGATAATCTGGCGAATAAAAACAAGCTCTAAAGGTACACAATTAATCATAGATGTATCATCAATACATTTATTTATCATTCTCCTTAGTTTTATAAAAATTATTTCATTTAAATCGTAAAAAAATGATAAATAAATAAAATTGATCCATTCACAGTTAATTTTGTGTCTTTAGAATCTCTAAATTATTAACCTTATATTTGTATTGCCGTTACGTAAAATATTTTATTAATTATTTAATTTTTACCTCATAATCAAACTACATTAAAATTAAATAATATTTTTTAAATTCAAATAAAACACTTTAAATTTTAAAAATTAAAACAGAATTACATCTAAAATATAAAAAATTAATTTAATACTTTATCCTAAATTAATATATTCATGTATTCTCAATTTGTCAACGGTGATATTACCTTTTTAGTTTTTACTTTCTTTTTTTCCCCTCCTGGTCTGGCTTTATATCATATTTCGATAACCAGTAACTTACACATCGGAACATGCTACAGGCAGGCTGTATCCGGATTCACTTGTAGTTTAACTAATCAACAAAGCAGAAAAATCATAGGCCAATATTTTGAATTTGAATATTTTATCTTTTATTATTGTTAAAAAAAAGGTTTGCAACTTTAGTAGTAAATTACTGATTTTTTTTATATGAAAGTAAAAGTAGTGATATATTTTAACATTGTAATTTTTAATATTTTTAAAAAGTATAAAAAATATACAAATTAGAGGGTTCGATTTCTATACTTTAAATTTTTTATTTTTTTTAATAGAAATCTTTCGATCCGATATCATAAATCGGACGATTTAATTTCTTTACTTTTCACAAATCGAACAATTCAATTTTTATTTATCTAATTAATACATTTAAAAATAATACTTCATCAACCCACATTTTAAAAAAATGCCCTAACTAGTTCAATATAAAAAACAAAATCTGTTAGTGGATGCGGTGCGGAGCAAAAGCAATAAGCAGCAATTGATGAAAACTATGACCTATTTTGGTATGGAAAATATTAAATAACCAGCATTCTTAAATCTGAATCAATATTTAACCAATTCTCCATTTTTTTAATCAAATATATTAGTCCTTATCATTTTTCTTTGTAATACTGTGACATTTTTTAAATATAGTATTCTCTTATGTAATGAAATAATATAAAATTGCTCTAACTTAAGGGTAAAAAAAAAAAAACTATACAAGGCTACAAGCACACCGAAAACACGAGTGGTATTACTATTACACACTTGACGCTACACAGAACACAAGCGGTATTTATTTATTTTGGGTAGGAGGTAAGAACACGCAAGTAGTATGTGGTTTTGTTCATCGAAAAATATTTTCGATAAAAATAAATGATTCAAAATGATAAAACGGTTGAAGACATAAGTAGTGATTAAAAAAAACGCATGTGTAAACATTAAATAGAGGTTTTCGGCGCAGATTCGATTTCAAAATCTTTCGATAAATAAAGCAAGTTGAATCGAATAAGGTACTCGAGTTAGATGATCGAAATAAGTTATTCGAATAAGTGATTCGAGTAATTATGGTAATGAAGAAGTTATAGGCTTCCGTGATGCAAAAAAAATCATGAAAAACGTTTAAGCGGAAACGGTTACCAAGGAGAATGCATTTAAGACTGTAATTTTGTAATTAATTGTAATTAATTGGCAGTTACCTAAAGTGAATTATAAATACTAGGAAGTTTTAGGGAATAAGGGTTGGAACTTTGAACTCAAAAAAATACTCAAGCACACTCATATTTCAAGAAATTTCTGAGTCTGCAATCGAATTAACTTTTCTGTAGGATTCCTTTCATGTTTTCACTCTTTCAATTTATTCATTTGTAAAGTTTACATTTCAAGTAAATTTACATTCAAAGTCTTCTTTACTTATTTGCCTAATTTACGTTTCAGTATCTTTAAATTTTCATGTCAAAGTCTTTTGGCTGCTTTCTTTCAATTTCAATGTAAATCTTTTTTATTTTCTGCCCATTTTCTTTTTAAAAACTTTATCTTTTTATCTCTTTTATTGATTTACAAATTTTATCTTGTTTTATTCTCAAGACTCAACTAATCGAAAATACTTTGATACACTTTTAGAAAATTAGTACCTGTAAAGAGGAGTAGGTTTCGCTCTCAAACCACTAGATATCGAACCACCATCGATTTGCTAAAAATCGACAAAATAATTTTTTTTTATAAATTCTATGATATCTTTATTGTGGTACTTAAATTGCTTAACTTACCTTTTAAAATAAAAAATAAAAAATTTAAAATAAAAAATAAATTATATAAAATTTATTAAATATTATTTATTCATCCGTTTTAATAACTTAAGTATAATACGATAAGCACCATAACATTCATTTTTTTTATTAATATTTAAGGTTACATTAGTCTTTAAGAAAAGCATCTTATGTCCCACATGATTTTAAAACTCAAGGACAAACACCGGGTCTATTTTACTTATCAAACATAAAAGAAGTTTTTATACTTTTAAAATAATTATCCTTGAAAAAGATCTAGCAAATTATGTATATTTTTTTTTTTGGTGCCAGCAAATTATGTATATAAATCAGAAGAATACAACAGTCGAAGGGTATAAGAAGTCTGAAATGACCATGGGAAGAAAACAACAGGCCTACATCTAAGACACGCACAAAAATATTATTAGAAGGAAAAAAAATCCCACCGATCAACTTCTAAGGGTAGTATGGGTAAGTCAAGTGCAAGTGTGCAACCACAGGGGAAGTCAACAATTGAAAATAGTCTTAATCGGTCGTCCTTGTTTGGGCTAAAGAACACGCTCTCTTTCTTTTTCTGGGTCATGATCACTCAGCTCGATCTTGCAAAGTGGACATTTTGCAGGCCACCCACAAAATAACAAATATTTTACTGCCCATCATAACAACACAAGTTTGAAGGCCCAAAGACCTTATTTTTTGGATATAAAATATAAAAATATACCTTGTTATAAAATAATTCAAATAAATAATCAAAATGATACCTAAAAATTTATATTATTGACAAAAAAAATTCAAAAGATGTTATCGATAAATAGGTTTCGAAAGATTTAAAATGTGACAAAAAAATTAGATATTAAATATATATTTTCAAAAAAAATTTTAGAGATAATCTTAATACAAATTTTTACAATCATTAATAGAAAATAAAATATTTTTATCTTTAAAATTTGATAATTTTATGTTAAGTAAATTTTCTAAAAGTTTCTTTTTATTGTGAATGACCATATTTCTTTAAAAAAAATAAAATAAAATAAAAATCAATTTTTGTTTCAAATTTTTTTATACACATTTTATATTTATTCAAATTTTATCACAAAAATTCAGATCGAATGGATACGTCATTTGTTAAATACAAAAGTTTTTTTGTCACTTTCAAAAAATATAATAATTATTGATTATTTTTATCGCATTTTTAAATCATTCAAAGATTGTCTCGTCAATAACATCTTTTAGGGACTTTTTTATTGAATCTTTTCAGTACCAAATTGGTAGTTAATCCAAAATAATTTTTATTGTAGACGTTTTATCATGGAACACCATTATACATAATGAAATATGGAATATGGATGTCTTATCATAATGGAGTATGAAATATTATCAATTAATAGGACATAAATTTTCATAATGTGTTTTCACTAATTAGTAAGTAAGTTAGGTAAATAATATCCTACTATTATTTATTTTGAAACCTTTATCTACAAATAGATTCTAAAAAGAAGTTTTCATGAGATACCAAAAATAATATATAGCAGATAACACACATAGCTATCTGTCTCATGTAGTCTTTTGGCTCCTTTGAGAAGAATATTATATATGCAATATTAGTGTGAATGTGTTATGTTATATTGAGTGATACATATTGAGAATTAATAACAAAGTTCTCTTACTCTCTCTTACAATTTTCTAGCTCTATTTCTATCTATCCATCTTAATTTCGTAACATGTTATCAGCAGAGAGACTCTTAAGATAAAAAATTTTAATTATGTCAAATCTTTTTCATTTGGAATTTGAACCACTTCATATTTCTACAAAAAATTATTTATCATAGATTGTAAATGTTGAATTCACCTTGACTTAATGGGTTTCACTAATGCTATTAAGAGGCAAACAATAATACAATGCTACGACAATAATTTTTCTTCGTCATCATCTTGACTAAAGATTAAAAAATAAATATCTTACTATAAAAAATTCAGCAAAACTATGAAAGAGCCTAGAGAAAAGGAATTATCACCAAAGATTGGTGATTCTTCCAAATGTCCAATATAAATGGCTATATTTACGATTGCAGAATTTTAAATCTGTCTCGAAATATAATTCTGCAATGTTCAAAATAACTTCATAACTAAAATTATGTGAAAAAAATATTACTGATAAAGATATATTGAAAAAAATATTTTCAACCTTTCATATATTGAATATGCTCCAGCAGCAACAATATCAAAAAAAGGTATTTACAAAATATTCTAAATTAATTGTATGTCTTCTTATGACAGAGTAGAATAAAGAATTGCTCATGAAAAGTTATGAAATTGACCCCTCTAGCTCTTCTCAATTTTTTGAAATGAATGTGATACATTGTAATCCTAAAATTAACAAAAGTCACTACTTTAATAATAAATATGATAAAAGAAAGAAGAAAAGATTCTTCAATAATAAAAGATCCTACAAAAAGTGAGATAATAAAAAAAATAGACACAATAAGAATATAGAAACTAGATGTTATCATTATGGTGGTAAATGTCATCGGTCACGTATTTATCGTATGCCAAAGCATTTAATTGAACTTTACCCAATATCTTTAAAAGGGAATGAAAAAAGATAGAAACTAATTTTATTTCAAAAGATGCTCTCACCACAACTCATTATAATATGTCTAATTTCTTTGAAAATGTTAAAGGAAATATTGGTCATTTGATCAATAATAGAAACGTTGAATAATTTTTTTTTCTTGTTATATGTTTGATTTTTATATGTTAATGTATATTTTTATTTATTTATATTTAAATATATTTATCTTTAAATTTGTCCTTCTATATAAGGTTTAAAGAATAAATAAATAAATTTTTGCTATTATAATATGTGTACAATAAATAAAATAGTTTTGCAAATAAGAATGATTCAACTCATTACATTAACAAAATTATGGAATTATGAATTTCAAAAGAAAATTAATTTTAAAGATAAATCATATGTTGAATTTCATTTTCACATGTTCTTTATGCTTTCTTGCGAAGAAAATGATAAAGATTTAAGGAACAGACACTTGTCTTGCAAATAGTGCAAGTACATATATTTTTTTTAAAAACAAAATTTATTTTGTTAACTTTGTCTACGAAGAGACAAGTGTTGATACCATTATTGATAAAAGTAAAATAATTGATAGCTCTAGAAGAACTGTTATTTTTTTTGGAGGAACAAAACTCATTATAAAAAAATGTGTTATTTATCTACAAAGTCTCAAAAGAATTTATTAAGATTTAATGATATCCGTAAGAATGGATATTGTATTAAGACAATAAATGAGGATAACAATGAGTTTTTTTGTATTACGAATTGTGATTCAAATAAGCAAGTCATATTAAAAAAAATGCATATGCTTTCTTTTGGTATATATTATACTCATATTAGTGCAATTGAATCACATGTTATAGTAAACCAGAAGTTTACTAACCTAAATGAATTTATCTTTTGGCATAATCGATTAAGTCACCCTGAAGTAACAATGATGTGAAGAATAATTGAAAACTCACAAGGGCATTCATTGAAGAATCCTAAAATTCTTCCATCCAAAGAATTATGTTAAGTTGTATGTTCTCAATAAAAACTAATTATAAGATTATCAGCAGTAAAGATTAGATTTAAATTCTCTGAATTCTTTGAACGGATTCAAGGTGATATATGTGGACCAATTCATCCACCATTTGAATTTTTTAGATATTTTATGGTTTTAATAGATGCATCTTCAAGATAGTCTCATGTGTGCTTATTATCATCTCACAACTTGTCGTTTGCGAAACTACTTGCACAAATTATAAAATTAAAAGCATAATTTATAGTAAATTCAATCAAAATAATTTGTCTTGATAATGTTGGTGAATTTACCTCTCAAGTCTTTGTAGCTCATGTTCATACATAAAATAGGCTAGCAGAATCACTTATTAAACGACTCCAGTTAATTGCTAGACCCTTACTTATAATAACGAATCTCTCCATTTCTACTTCAGGGTATGTTATTTTATATAATACAGTACTTATTCATTTATGGCTAACAATTTACTAAAAATTTTCTCTTTTACAATAGGCTTATGGCCAACAATTAAATATGTCCTATTTGAGAATATTTGGATGCGTGATATATGTTACAATTGTTTCATTTAATCATACCAAATTCAACTCAAAAAAAATTAGAAATATATATTGGATATAATTCTCCTTTTATTGTGAAGTATCTAGAGACTAGAGATACAAATAGGTGATGTATTTAAAGCTTAATTTACATATTATCACTTTCATGAGACAATGTTTTCAACATTAAGAAGATAGAATAAACACCTCACAAAAGAGTTGAGTTGAAATTCATTATGATTAATACATTTGGATCTCAGTACGAGACAATGTTAATTGGATGTTCAAAAAAATATACATTTGTATAAAATTACAAATTTATTGTGTGATGTATTTTTCAATATAAAAAGAATAACAAAATCTTATATCCTATCTGAAAATGATCCATTTTAAATTGATGTTATTATTGGACAAATGATCAATAGTGAAAACACATGTCAAAAGTGTGGCAGATCAGTCAATTCTAAAGATAAAAATTCTCATAAAAGAAGAGGGACAAATTGTGATAAAGAGGCAATACCCTTTTCGTTGAGGAGGACAAAGATATAGTTGGGACACTATAGTAGTGCAGTTATCCAAAATTACGATATAATTAAAACATCAAAGTATATTCAGGTAATTAAAAATTGTCAAAATGATGAGATCTCAATAAACTATTTCTTTTCAAAAAAAAACTGAAGAAAAATAATTGCTGATAATATAATTATATATAATGTTGTGTTAAATATTATGCATGAAAATGAGGATCTAAATAAAAAACTATTGAATAATGCTAATGAAGGAATGATTAACAAAAATGAAAAGAAGTCGCGAAAAATAAATTAGAGCCTGTTACAAAATTTAAAATCTTTGGATTTGTAGTTTGAACACTCAAATGTGTAAAATCTGTTGGATACGAAGAGGTATTTGTAAAAAAACAAAATGAGAATAATAAAATTGTAGTACAAAATTTCTCACAAAGACTTGATATAGACTATAAGGAGACCTAATCTCATGTAGTTGATACAATTACCTTGATCTATTTGATTAGATTTTCTGCATATCATATGCACTTAATGGACGTGGTCACGACCTATCTATATGAATAATTAGATCGTGATATATATATAAGAGCCCTTGAAGGATTAAAGATGTTTGAATCATCAAAAGAGAATTCTCTAAGATTATACTTGGTTGGATTACAAAGATCTTTATATGGATTAAAATAATCTGAACGGATGTGATACAACCATCTTATAGAGCATTTGATGAAAAAAGAGTTCAAAAATAATGATATTTGCTCATGTATTTATACAAGATAATTTGCAGATGGATTCATTATAATTGTTGTGTATGTTGATGATTTAAATGTCATTGGCTCTCTTAAAGAGATCCCAACGATCATAAATGCTCTAAAAGAATAGTTTAAGATAAAAGATCCTAGAAAAATCAAATTTTGTCTTGGCCTTCAAATTGAATATGCAACAAAAGAGATATTTTTCATCAAAAGACTTACATAGAGAAAATGCTAAGGAGATTTTATATGAAAAAATCAAATCAAGTAAAAACCCCATGATCGTAAGATCACTAGGTATGAATAATGATTCATTCCGATCAAAAGAAGAAAATAAAGAAACACTTTATCCTAAAGTCCCATATATTAGTGTCATAGGTACACTAATGTATCTTGCTAATAATACACGTCTTGATATAGCATTTGTTGTAAATTTATTAGCGAGATACAAAAATGTGTTTTGATATCTTCGTAGAACGACTAATATAGAGTTATTTTATTCTTATAGATCTAAATCATAATTAGTTGACTATACAGATGCAGATTATCTATATGATCCCCATAAAAATAAATTTTAATTAGGATAATTATTTACACTTTGTGACATAGTTATATCATGAAAATCTACAAAGCAAATTATAGCTGCAACATTTTTTAATCATTCTGAAATACTTGCAATACATGAATAAAGTCATGAATGATTTTGCCTCAAGAGTTTAATTGGATATATTCAATCATCATATGAGTTAACTGACATGAAGATAGCTCCTAGAACGTTGTAGGAAGATAATATGGCAATTGCTCAACTCAAAAGTGCATACATCAAAGGTGACTAAATGAAGCATATTTTTTTCAAATTTTTTTTTCACACATAACCTTTAAAATAAGAAATAATTGACGTTTAATAAATTTGTTCAAGTGATAATTTAGCAAACTTAATTACCAAGTC
The DNA here is from genome assembly GCF_000817695.3 of Arachis duranensis. Lineage (NCBI taxonomy): Eukaryota > Viridiplantae > Streptophyta > Magnoliopsida > Fabales > Fabaceae > Arachis > Arachis duranensis. The sequence continues at coordinate 100,957,221 of NC_029772.3, read as the reverse complement.
ACTTCCTGCATCCTCCTTTGAGAATTTAGTACACAATCAGAATGCGTCGCTTTCGAAATCTTAAATGGTGTCACCAAGAGAGAAAAAGACTACCTCTTTCTTGATAAGTTTGTTGAGTTTGAAGAACTAACATTTTAAAGATGATGACTAAATATTATTATTGGGTTAAAAAGTCAATTATATTTGTGATTACTTTAGTGTGCAAAAAATTAATTTAATCACACTGGCCAAGGAGCAAGAAAAACAAGCCCAACAAACTAATGAAGTCTAATATTGGTTCAACTTAAACAAGCGTTCATACCATCACTCTTAATCCAAATAATGAGTAACTGAACTACAAGAAAGAAGGGAAAAAAGAATTTTGCCCTAGAACAATCATAAGTTTAAATCGGTAGTTCATATCCAAACCCATTCACTTGGTTGTTAACTAAGGAGAATGAGTTCCATTTCCTTTTGAACCAAACACCACACCACCGAACTAAGATTCTCTCTGCTCTCTCATCCCACTCTTCCAACACCCATATGAAAGCTTAGAAGAAAAGAAAGAAAAAAGGAAGCTTTAACCTAGGGCAAAATCAAAGAACAAAAGGGAGTTATCAAATCCAAGTAAAAAGAAGAAGTCAGAGAGGATAGGACTAAAGGCAAAGATCACATTCTAAGAAAAAGTCACAAAAAGTATTTCTATCTTGGTGCTTCATTGAATCTCAGTAAAGAAATCTTCTCCTTAAATACACATAAATGAAAAGTTGGAGATGTTGAAGATGATAAATTTCTGCTGTGAATCAACGTTCAAGAATCAAACTTGGAGTCAAAGCAAGAATGAAGGGTTCAGATTCAGCAAATAATTTGAAAAAGGATGAAAGAGAAGATAGAAGGTATATGCATGTATGATTCAGTCACTACCTTTACTCTATTTCTCCTCTGTGACGTCGCTATTACTACTGATTTTTTGGGAGAAGAAGTCCAATGTGCTAAAGTAAAGTTTCAAGCTTTGAAAGTTTCACTCCTCTATTAAAAGGGTGAACGGCCAAAGATTGAGGTAAGGAGAGAAAGCACAATGTTTGGATTTTCATAGCTTATAGAGCTTTTACCGTTCTTCTCCTTCATGGTTCTTATTGAATATCTCATTTTTTTAATCTAGTCTTTCTTAGTTTTCAATGAAAAAGGCAATACTGTAAGGATTGTATGAAAAATCCATTAAGTGAAAAAAGGCAAGAGAGTTAGACTTATAGAAAAGCCAATGTTTATTTCAAAAATCTTCTGTAAGTTTTTCTGTTTTGTTGTCATGATCCTGAAGGGATTTCCTTGCAAGTTGGGTGAACACTTTGCTGTTGAAAGCTAAAGTGAGTTTCTAGCCAAAGCTGAATGTAGGCTACATTGCACTGAGTAGCTGAATCAGGATATATCGCTGCGTCACTTCTCTTTCTCTTCTCTGTATCTAGTTCTGAATTTTAGGAGACAAAACAAAATTATTTCCTGATTATTCTATCCAACTATACTTCACAGAAATACACCTTGCACGTAACTCTGTTTTGGCTCTTCTTTCGACAAGAGACAAAATAAAATAATCTTCTGCTTTTCACCTAAGGCAACATTATAAAATCTAGAAGTTTTATCCAACTCCATGATTAATCAAGAAAAGTAAAAAGAGGTCAAGAATCAACCGCCTTTTCTTAGTCACTGATATCCATCAAAGTTTTTATGCCATTAGATTTTTTTATAAAGTTTTTTAATTAAACAATTCTCATTAAAAAAATATTGTATTCCTTTTTTCTTAATCAAATTTTTTATCCTGCAAGTTTTTCTTAAAAAATTTTTAACGAGGCATATTTGTAATGAAATCTAAGAGAAAGTGTTATAAAATAATTATTATTGTGGATGTCCTATCATGGAGCATTATCATACTTAATCGAGTATGAAATATGAATGTCCTATCATAACGAAGTATAAAATATTATCAGTTAATAAGACATGAGTTTTTATAATGTGTTTTAGTTAATTAGTAAGTGAGTTAGATAAATAATATTCTATTATTTACTTTAAATCCTTCATATCCTAAAGAGGTGGTTTCATGACATACCAAGAATAACATATAGTAGACAATACACATAGCTGTTTATTTCAAGTAGTCTTTTGGCTTTTTTGAGAAAAATATTGTGTATGCAATATCAATATGAATATGTTATATTATATTGAGTGACACATAGAAAATTAATAACAAAGTTTTCTTTCTCTCTCATAATTTTCTAATTCTATTTTTATCTATCCATCTTAATTTTACAGTAACTGTCACTATTTTTAGTTGAGGAGATAGTTCATTTTTGAAAGAAAAACTTTTTCTTAGAGTTCCAAAATTAAGCAACACACCATTTGGGAGAAAATGTATTTTTTATCTCATATTTTTAAATTTTTAAAAAATATTATTAATATTTAATTTGATTCAATTTTGTTTATAATAATTAAAATAAATTTTAATATATTTCTGTTTTTGAAGTATATCTGAAACAAATTGTTTGTGATTTGGGCTTGGAAAAGAGGTCGAAGATGGGATGAAGGTGCTTTGGTATAGCTTCATGTCAGCTTCGAACGGTTGGAGGGTACCTGCAAAGAATTCTGATACTTAAGTTAGCATAAGTTTTAAATAAGTTTATGAGAAATTGGGATTGAAAAAATACATGAATTTCATGTGGTATTTATAGATGAAAATGATGACTAGATCATCACTTATGAATCTTCCTTCTTATAGTGGTGGGTGGTTTCTTCCTCAATATTTAAAAAATTATCCCACGTAGAGGTTGAAGGTTTGTGAATAGCCTAGAGAAGGGAGGGTTGAATCTGTGACATTCTTTTTGAACTTCTTTTACTTTTTGCTTCTGATTGGAATAGGAATTTAGTTACTATTATGTCTGTCAAGTTAAAATTACAGGAGAAAATTTTATTTCCCACTCTCAGCAATGACAATTACTTTTGTTTTCCACTCTTTGGCAAGGCTTCTTAGTATTTTTCTCACTAGCATTTATTCGGCGCGAGTCATCCCTATAGCGTCCAAGCTATTGATGATGACCGAGAATATCTCGAACATTTTATCGATGGTTTCTCCTTCCTTTATAGCAAACATCTCATATTCTTTTCTCAGCATGTCGATCCGTATTTCTTTCATTTGTTCAGTGCCCTCATGAGTGACTTGGAATTTATCCCAAATTTCTTTTATTGTTTTGCACCTTGATACCTTTTCGAAATTTCTCAAAACTAATTTAGCAGTGTATCATGTTGATTGCTTTGACATTTAGTTTCACTTTTTTCTTGTCTTCATCATTCCATTTACCTTTTTCTTTAGGTGTCACAATTCCTTCTGCACTTATTTTTGTTGAAATTTGTTGACCATTCATGATAATCTTTCAGATATTATAGTCAATAGATTGGACAAATATCTGCATTCTTTTCTTTCAATAGTTGTAGTTCTCGTCGTTGAAGAAGGGAAGTCTATTGTTGGATTGACCTTCAGTGAGTGTGTAAGCCACGACATTTGAACCCATGTTGTTGGCCATTAGATCTTTTCTCCAAATTGTGAAGCTTGATCTCTTTGAGACCAAGCTCTCATGCCAATTGAAGGTTTGTGAATGGCCTGTAGAAGGCGGTTTGAATCTATGGCCTCCTTTTTTAACTTCTTTTGCTTTTTGCTACTGATGAAAATATGAACTTAGTTGCTGTTATATCTGTCAAGTTGAAATTACAGGAAATAATTTTATTTTGTCTCTTCACGAAACGATCAAGAACAGAACAATTCTTTGCTTTTTGATAGCTGTGACTTTTGAGAAATATACAATGTATGAGATAATTTTATTTTGTCTCATAACGAAGTAAAACAGAAAAAAATTAGAGAAGAAAAAATCACATAGCTATGTAATATAGTTCAGCCACTATGTGTAATGTGACCTACATCTAGTCCCTCCCACAATAATGGAGAAGTTTTCACTATTTTTCACAATGCTTACAAACACTAATTTTCTTAAGATTCAACCTAATCCTATTTGAAATAAACCCAACTTCTACCCAAGTTAGATTTAGCTAGGTTCACTCCTTAAACTTGCAATCAGTAAGTGCTCACCCAACTTAGTAAGAACATTTTTTCAGGATCATATGTACAAAATAAAAAAACAATACAAAAGAGTTGACATAACTTTATGCCTTTTTTCTAGATAACTCTTTGTCTTTTCTCTCAATGGATTTTACTAACATCTTACTTAATGCCTTTTTTCATTGAATAAAAACAAAGAAAGATGAACACTGAAGAACAGAAAATTTAATGTAAACTCATGAAAGAGAAGAATGGATAGCTTAATCGTATGAAGACCCAAACTTATGTGCTCATTCCTTGCTTCAATTTTTTGTCCTTCCAAAGCTTGAATTTGACTTGAACAGTTGACTTCTTTTTTCCCAAATACATCAACAGTGAATAAAGCAAATATGCATTCCTACCTAACTGCTTCTCTTTCTTCCTTTTTTCAAATTTATTTAAGGATCTGAATCATTCATCAATGCTTTGTCTCTAAATTTTGTTCTTGACATTTGATCTGTAACAGAGCTTCATAACCTCCATTTTTTTTCAAGTTTCTCGTTCAGTGCACGAAGGAGGAAAATATCTTTAACAAGCTACAAATGAAGCACAAAGATGAAAATGGTTTTATGAATCATCCTTTTGATTTGATCTTTGCTTTTTGCTCTAGCCTCTGACTTTCTTTTTCTTTTCCTTTTATTTTTTGATTTTGGTAATTTTTTTTTTATTGGAGCCCTAATTAGAGCTACCTTTTCTTACTTACTCTTGGAAATAATCACGTGGGTAGAGAAGAGAGAAATTGAATTCGGTTACATTTGTTTTGGTTCAGATGGGAGTATGTTGTTATGGTTAGTGATCAACAACTATTTTCTTGGGCCATGAATGAGTGAGTTGAATTCTTATAGGCTTGAACCACTATTGGGCATTATTAGCTTGTTATTAGGCTTGTTTTGATTTCTATAATTTTTTGCATAATGAACAAACCAATCACAAACATAATGGACTTTTTAACGCAACATAATAATATTTAACTATCATCAAATGATTGTTTTTGTTTCCTTAACCTCAACAGAGGTGGTTACTAATATCTGAATAACATCAGAAGTAGTAGAGTGATAAGTTATTGCTTATCGTGGAAGTCAGGTCAGGCATAGGTTTGTGTAATACTCATGTCCTGTGTAAGTCAAATAGGCTAACTCGTGTAATTTTTAGAGTGATCTTTTTGAATATGGACAGTTTTCACTAAGTCCGATTAAGATGGACTAATTCTTTTGGGCCTTATCTTTATTTGGGTCATGATGTGAATAATTTTTTTTATAATTAATTACTAAAATGGGTTTGGACCGAGTCATTTCTCGAGTACTAACAAAAAAAAATTACTAATCAAATATTATTTCTTTTGTGAGTACGTTGTGGTATTGTAATACCTAAGATTAAGACTTATCTAATCCAAATGACCAAAAAAATTTATTTCTTTTTCAGCTTTGTCCCTTAATCATCCTTTTTTATATCCATCTTTTTTTTCTCTTCCAAACACTATTTTCTCTCTTCCATCCCACCAACCCCACTACCACTACTTCAACAGTGCAGGTGCTGGCATCTCCTCCCTCGCCTACCCACAACAACCACCCTCCCACTTTATTGCCACTACCACCATGAATACCCCACTACCACCACTGTTGATCACTGCAATCTTCATTTCACTACTCACATTTTCTTTTTTTTTTCAAAAAAAAGAAAAAAATTCCAGATATAATGATTCTTAAATAAAGAAAAGTAATGTGAAAAAGGAGATGAAGTAGATTTAGATAGAAATGGTAACACAGTAATACTACATGAATTTGCAGGTATTTGCTCCGCTCTTATCTGGTCGAGGCAGGTAATTACCTGTAGGTATAAATAATATATATAATTTTAATATATAATATATATAAGATTTAATTACTCTGTTAGTCTCTATAGTTTTGCTAAATTTTTAATCAAGTCTATATTTTTTTTTTCAATTGGGTCCTTACACTGCTTTTAATTTTACAATTAGACCATTTTTATGTCAAACACGTTAAAATTAACAAAGCATTTATCCCAAAATATATATTGTCAAAGATCTAATTAAGTTTTTAATTATGAATACCTTTAATTTACGAAAAAAATTCGATTAACTCTAACATTTTTTACGCTATGAATGACCTAATTATAAAATTAAAAGCAGTGTAGAGACCCAATTGAAAGGATAAAAAAGAATAGAGACCTAATTACAAATTTAGTAAAACTATAAGAAGCAACAAATAATTAAACCTATATATAATACATCTAATATATGTAAAAAAAATTAATAAAATTAATAATAATATTATTTGATATCGTATCATTCTTAAGTTTTTAGTTTAATTTATATTATATAATCATATTTATATAAACTTTGAAATTTAATTTTATTTATTAAATTTTAATAATTAATAATAGGGGTCAGTAAGGACGGGATGAATACCCGTAGAGACAGGTTAGGGTATAAAACTATAGATTTTTATTACCTGCAAGTAGGGATGATGTAGGTTCCATACAAACTAATGTAGGGTGCAGTAGGAGTGAACATGGATCGAATTGGATATGGTCAAAATCTTGATCTGATTCGCACTAAAATTAGGATGTACATGGATCGGATAATATCCGCATATCCGCGGTAATTATCCGCATCCGATCCGAATTTTGCGAATATTATCCGATCCGCAAAGCCATCGGATCGGATTGCGGATTCAGCAGTGATATCCGCAGATCTAATTCGCAAATCCGTATATCCGCACATCACATATAAATATCATAGTTTAAGAAAGTAAACCCTAATGTGATATGAATTTTAATATGTTATTTTATGAATTTTATGATATTTTATTTTTAATTTTTTATGTTGTACTTCAACTTAGAATAATTAAACTTAAATCTTGTGTTATTATTTTGTTTTTGTTATTCAAGAGAACTATTATTGATAATATTGTAGGAGTAAATAGGCTTAAACAGATAAAAAATTAATTTTTTGAATATTTTTTTGTAAAAACAACCAAACAGAATCTTAAAATAGTTTTTTTTAATTATGTGGATATACCTGATATCCGATCTGATCCAACCTAAAAAAATGCGGATATCATATCCGATCCGATCCGATAAGTGCAATGCGGATCGGATAGAATTTTAGGCTATATCCGATCCGATCCATGTGCAGCCCTAACTAAAATTATCGAATCGGATCGGATACAATATCCGCAGTTTTAAGCTTAGAACAGAATTCGGATCGGATCGGATTGGATATTGGATATATCCGCACAACATAAAAATATTTTTAAAAACTTATTTTTATTAAAAAAAATATCAATAAAATCCCTTTTTACTTCTCTTTTAGACATGTTTACTTTTAAAATAATATCAAACCTACTTTTTTTAAATAATAAAAATAAAATAATACAACATATATGATAATTATTAGTTGAAACAAAACATAAGAGAATATTTACTTATTTATTTATTTATTTCTGCAGATTCGCCGATATGCAGATACATACATAAAATCCGCAATTTGATCCATTCGTGTACTGATCTGATCGGAACTATATCCGCAATTTTCGGATCGGATTCAGATAAACACCGCAGATATGTAGATCGAAACCGATCCATGAACACCCCTAGGGTGCGGTGGGATTGGGTAGGCAAAAACCCGCCTCCTAGCCACGCTGTTGTCACCCCTAGATTTAGAGGTAGTTGGCAAGAGAAAAGGAAGATGACGATGACGATGGAGGCAAAGATGGCAACACAACAGAAAAAAGACGAAGATGAAGACGACAGCGGAGGCAGCAGAGGTCATGAGGCAGCGGAAGAAGAGTGTTTAAGCAGTGATTATTGTGAATGGGAAAGAACTCCTCAGCCTGTAGGTTTTGTATACACTACTAAACTAATCGTTCTTCATAAAGACAATGTCTAATAAGGAAGAAACTAATTATCCCTAACTGGTTCTAATTGACTGTAATTGATCCTAATTGACACATAAAGAAACTTTACTATAATATCAACAAGGAGAAAGAGGAAAACGACGACGACGGTGGTGGAGGCAGAGGTGACGACACAATGATAGATCCAAAAGGCAATGCAAAGACAGATCTAGATGGAGTTGCAGATGCAGAGGTGGTGAAGCCTAGAAGGCGACACAGATCCAGTTGTCGAGGAGAGGGGGCAAAGGCGATGACATGTAAAGGAAGAGGTGGCAGCAACCACGTGCGAAGGGTGAAATGATGGTGGTGGTGATGGTGCTATTGGGTTTGGGAGAGAGAAGTGGAAGGTTATAGAAGGGGAGAGTTTGGGAGTAAAATTGGAAATAAAAAATTAACAAAGCATTGACTATTACAAAATTGAATCAAATTCAACAGTAGGATTAGTTTTGAATAATTTCGAAAAGATTAGAGACAAAATACATACGACCATTTGAGAAGTATTGGAAAATTAAAGCCGGAGCAACCGAGCAACACAACTTAAGAGTACCAGAATCAGGTTACCGATACTGAATTGCCAAAATCTAAGTTATATGATTGGTCAAACTAATCTTTACATGGACTATAGAATACAAACATTGTTGCCCTACATTAAAAACTGAAACATAAGGGAAATGTCAAACGCAGTCTGTTAGGCGATCATGTTAATCATGTTAAATGGACAGCATAGCCATTCATCTACTCCTCAAGCAAAATGTAAACACAAAAATGAGGAATGCTAGAGGGCCAGCAGTTAGCTATCAAGCAGTTAGCCATCAATGTTTAAAAGTATGGGCTAAAAGTATGTTGTTGAATTACTAGAATAAAGGAATTGGGTTGATAGCTAAAAATACTAGCCAAAAACAACAAATTCTGCTGGCCCTTGAGCATTTCTCCACAAAAATATTAATCCAACATCATTTCCTTTTCTCTATTCATTAGAGGTACAAAGTATGCTCTAACTATAACTAAATTTCATTCATTTTCCTTCTCTCCACATCTGGTCACGAATGAAATAAGGATATGCGTATTGAAGCTCTGAATCTAATTATATAAAACCACATCAAATTATATGAAACTACGTAAGTCAACTCAAAATTTATGACTCAACAGAGCAATGGCATTAAGAAATCATAAAGATTTACTGGCACTATAAAACTCGGAATTCAAAGAACAGCCTCCTAACTCCAGTTATTCTATTTAAACCAAAATCCGAAAGATTTACCTCTCAAAGAATACATAGTGATTAACATTCCAAAACATTTGGAAAAGTATTCATACATGATCAAAATTGACCTATACTATTCAAGGTGTTACCAGGAGGTTGAGCAGCATAATTGGCCAAAATTTTATTGAGCACCTGAGGTTGTTAGGTCAATGATAATGATCAAACATCTGAAACAGGCTTCACAGAATCACTTGCTCTCTATATCATAAATATCTGTTCTGGGTATTGCCATTAAGGAGAAACAAGATAAGAAAATGTTAAAATAACAGAGTTACAGACCATGGTCCTTGCAGTTTTAATGAATTTGATTAAACACATAGTACAACTTAGTTAATCATGATTAATATTATAACATGTACAAATATAGTTAGGATAATTATTCTTGCATTGGAGCAAATACAATGTAAACATTACATTATAGCACTTTTTAACTTGTGTCAGCTGCCAATTAACTTAATGAATCAATTTAAAACAACTAGAACAATTTGGAGAGGAAATATAACTTATGGATTTGGTGGAACAAGTACCATTTAAGTGGATTGAAATGGGGGATGTACTAATAATGAAGAAAAGATTAATGGTTACCATTATCATTCCTTGAATCAACACAAGAAGAAACAAAGAAAGCCCTTTTTCCATTCTATGGAGTTAGCTACATGGATCATACAATGCCAAAGTGCTTTATCAGAAATCTATATGGGAACCAATGGATCTCACAATCAACCGAATCCAGTAATTTCTGTTGCATCTATTCAACATACAAAAATGGATTATGAAAGAAATGCAGAAAAGACACATAATACAAAAACCATCATCCCCCAAAAGCTTAAGTTTCTCAAAAACATCACTTTTATAAAACACGAACTCAGAAGAACAATGAAAAGCATGCACAACTGAGTGTCCAAAGAAAGCGTTCCCCTTCTCCCACCCCCAATTAAAGAATAAGATTACAATATGATAAAATTAAAACCATGTAGCATGGCAATGGAGGAGGCGAATAGAAAAAGGATACACAAGATAGAAGCCATGGGCGAAAGCACCAGCTAAGACAGCAGTGAACAAACGATCCCTCAAAACAGGTCTATGCCTCAGGGAAAGGCGAACTGTGAAAGCAAAAAACCAAAAATGAAAAATTGAAAGAGAAAGCAATAATTAATTAGACGGAGAAGGAAAAGAGGAGAACATACTAAGAGGGAGAACAGGGGCATAAATGAGAGGAACAAGGAACTTGAACGGTGGACCGTTGTTCTTCCTCCTTACCACAGCTTCTTGATTCGACGGATCGGACGGCGGCGTTGCCATGCTGATGCTGCGATTTGGAATTTTGGATCTCAATTCTCAATTGCTTGCCAACTACTCTGCGCACGCCGTTTTTATTCCTTTTTCATCACACGCTTATTTTTAATTTTCAAAAATCACTAAGATTTATGGTAAATAGAAGTTGACAGTGAAAAATTATTAAATGATACTTTAATTCAATATATTAAATTATTTAATTATTTTTTAACTATGTGACTAATTGATTACCAAGATTTATATAAATAATAATAATATATTCATATTCATAAAAACAATTAATTTTTATGTATGTTATCTACTTATATTCTTTTTTAATCTTTTTTTAATGCTTTGAAATTTTCTAAAAAGGTTGAGTAGTAAAATATTAATTAGGAAAAAAGAAATGCTAAAATTTTGTAATTTATAATATTAATTAGTCATTATTAGTATTTTTAATAATTTAAAATTATATTTAATGATATAAAATTATTTAATTTTTTTGTTAGTCAAGTGTTGGCCAAATTTAAATAAAATTTTGATGGACAGAAATCTTAAGTAGCTAATAATTTTAGTTTAAAAAAATGATTATTATCAAGTCAAATAGAAATCAAATATAAAAAGCTAAGATTTCTGTATGGAAATTTACATGACAATAAGAGATGAATAAAGGCCTGGTTTGTTGCACGAAGGGTCAAAAGTGGAAGGCTGGTGTAGTTAGTTCAACGACAGTGGTCAACGCTGATGCATTGCTAGCTAGGTTAGCCAAATTATAGTGGAATAGAGTAAGAATTTGGATATACCAAATGTGATGGTGCTACAGCAATGGCAAGAATATGGAAAAGCAGAAATGATAGTGGCGTGCGTGATATTGAAGCTTTCTGTTGTGCGTGAAATGTAAGTCGAATCGCAAACTATATAAACCACCAACTTCTTCGTCTTCACCACCACCATTCACTTCACATTGCACCCTCACATTCTCATATTATCATCATGGTACGTACTATATTCAACTTTGATATCCATCTTTCTGTTCTTTTCATTCACCTTGTGCCCTTTATTTACAGGCTCTGCTTCATCAACAGACAGTGGACTACCCTACCTTCAAACTCGTCATAGTTGGCGATGGAGGAACTGGTAATAATACAATATAATCATGCATCATGTTAGTTAATATATGATGGTGTTATTAATAGCTATCTGTATTCGTGCCTGGCTCAGGAAAGACCACTTTTGTCAAGAGACACCGCACTGGCGAGTTTGAGAAGAAATATGAACGTAACACACTTTCTTAATTTCTTTTCAGCTCAATTAATTATTATGATTGTTTATAAATCATAATTTTTGCAACGTAACAGCAACCATTGGTGTGGAGGTTCATCCACTAGACTTTCACACGAATCGTGGAATGATCCGCTTTAACTGCTGGGACACTGCTGGCCAAGAAAAATTTGGTGGCCTTAGAGATGGTTACTAGTAAGTCCAATTAATTAAGCTTAATTAATCCTCATCCAATCTAAGTTGGTATATAATAACAATTCTTGATGTGTTCCACTTACGTATGAATATGATTTGATTGCATTTTGAATTGTGCTGAAACTGCTTAAACTGTTTGCAGTATTCATGGACAGTGTGCTATCATTATGTTCGATGTCACAGCTCGCTTGACGTACAAGAATGTTCCCACGTGGCACCGAGACCTCTGCCGGTATGTTAAGTTTATTCTTTTCCACAACCATTTTGTTTCAAATTTTTTTGCAATGAGTTTCTGTGCTATTATGTCACTCTTCCTTGTGGATTTTATAGGGTGTGTGAAAATATACCCATTGTTCTATGTGGAAACAAAGTTGATGTCAAGAACAGACAAGTTAAAGCAAAGCAAGTTACATTTCATAGGAAGAAGAATCTGCAGTACTATGAGATATCCGCAAAGAGTAACTATAATTTTGAGAAACCTTTCTTATACCTTGCCAAGAAACTTGCAGGGTAATTAATTAAAACTCTTCAATCTTTGTTTATATTTTGCTTCAATCTCCTGAGTGGATGCAAATAAATTGGTCTTGTAAATCATTACAGGGACTCTGACCTTCACTTTGTGGAGATGCCTGCTCTGGCTCCACCAGATGTAGTCATTGATTTAGCTACACAGCAATTGTAAGCATTGTTTCAAGTTCAATACACTTATTATATGTCTGTGTGTAGTTAATTCACTGCTATATTTTTTAGTTATGAAAATTTAAAATTTTACATGGTTTGCAGGAACGAACAAGAGCTTAGTATGGCAGCTGCTCAGCCTCTCCCTGATGATGATGATGATACATTTGAGTAGACTTTAAACCCTTACTATTTGATGTGTTCAGCACTGCCTTATATATGCAGTGTTTATTTCTTAGTAGCAGTTTCTCATGCTATATGCAAATGTAATCAATTGACATGTGTCAATAAACATATGGAATTTTATCAGTGCATCCCACATTGTATATCCCCCTGCTAAATTTTCTCTTATGATTTGTAAACCGAATATTATATCTTTGTGTTCAACATAATATTTTTCTGTGTGCCAATTTCCTTATAATCTTAGTAAAGTAACTAGTGGAATAATAGACATCAAAATTACAATAGAAAACTTAATGGTTTGGTTTTGATAACACATTAGAAAAGAACTTCACAAATGATTCCAGTACACTAATCCTTCAACAATTACATGCTTATATACACAATAACGCAAGTGGTAACCTGCCAGCTAAGCATTTCCAGCTCAGCAATCTTGAACTAATTATTCTAATTAACAGTTTACTGTGTTGGGTGGTGTTTGTAAATTGGAAAATGTAAACTAAAGAAGAAGAATAATGTGTGAGTGGCCCAAAAGAACAGCTAGCATTTTGTTATGTCAGATATGACACAGCACATGAAAACTGGCTTCTCTCTGTTGCAATATGCTATTTATTGGTAGAACATTCCATTTGTTGGACAATACACTTGGTTTGTATCCGGAAGGGGAAAAAAGCCTGATTTCTCTTATTTATTTTTTTACTTTTGTTTCATGGCAAACACCTTTTTACTCTGTGCTGAAGAAAATGATTTTGGCTACATTGTAAAGCGCTTTATCACCAGACAGTAATGACTTGTTAGATTCTGAAATGATGTGATTCCATGTTTGTATTTGTTATTTGGCGGTCCTGAGTAGTAGCAAGCAACATTCTGAATTCTATGATGATGATGACGATGGTTCATGAATCAAAGTTGTTTTGAAGTGTTGGCCAGTTGGCCATGGTCCATGGTTTCAAAGCTACAATTCTCAGAATGCATTGAACCTTGAATCTCTATCATAAAGGGTTTCACCTTTGGGCTCTTATTATAATGCATGTGCTACATTTAGGCCACAGTACCATTTTCCCTTATTAGCTAACCACCCCTTAGCCTTTTCTCTTGTTTCATGGCTTAAGTGGTAAACCACAATTCACCACATGTGAACCACAACCATCACTAACCATAATATAATGCTTTAAATGAAATAATGTACATTGAATTCATCAAGTAAATTAGACTAATATCTTAATAAATCAAATATGAGTATGGGAATGGGGATAGATATGTCTCCACAAGTGGTTACCTGGTGCAGAGAAGGCGTGGCCTAAATGGAGCCAAGGATGTTGATGGCAGCATTGGAGTGTGAAGGGTATGAGCCTTGTTGAGCTCCATTTGCCAAAGGAAATGTCCACATCCATGTCGGTTTGTGATCCATTTTGCAATTACTAGGGTCACATAAGTGTGTGCCCACCTCAGAAGTGCTTGTGGGCCATGTGAAAGCCTGGTCTTCACCATTGCCAGCAGCATGTCTTTCAAATGTTGTGGGCTCTTATAATATAATTCACAATTTTGACCATTGTCCAATTTTTCAGGAGCTTGTTAGTGGTTACCTCTAACAACTTCATTTTTAACTAGGTCCCATTTTCATTCTCAATTTCATCTTTTTAAGGCCACCCTTCGAATCGTGCCTTTCAATGTCCCTCTTCCTTTGGGCTACCCAGGCCCTGTTTACTATTACTATTTATCCAACCCCCTTATTACTACTCTTTTAATTAATTAATTAATTAGACCTTCTAGTTCTTTCAATTGCTTAAGCTCCATATCCAATTCTTAGTACGTGTATGTTTCTACTTATCGAAAAAGGTGAACTCCAGTAGAATTAGAAATTAGTCCTTGATTTCTGACCCACGATTATCCATTGTACATCTACTGATACATAAAAGAAGTAGTACTTTTTTTAACAGGAGATACGTAAAGTGATAAAAAGAGAGAATGATAACCTTTAGAATAAATGTCCTTTTTAATTCTTGGCTATTTGTTCCAAGAACAAAGTCTCTTTATAATTTGAAAATTTTTAGCTAGTCTCCAACCATCTAAATAATTAATCTTAATCATTTCTGTAAATAGTGAACTACTAATGTATCAGGAGTCACTTAATCTAGTAATAAGGGCCACTTAGTCTAGTAATAGATGATTAAAAACCGATTAAAAAAAATTTTTTGGTTGTCCATGGTATCCCTAATCCGAAAGTTCAAGGGCTAATCTGTCGCGGATCTGAGCTCCATTTAATGGTCTGTCGTTGGCCAATGGGTTGCTGCATACACAATGCGAAATTTGAACCCCCGACACTTACTTAAGCGGACGAGTGAGCTGACCACTCGACCTATTAAAAATTTTTAAATTGTAGAAAAACACTATATTTTTGGAACAAATGATCAAAGCCCAAAAATGATATTTACTCTAACCTTTAAATTAGTTTTCACTTTACCATTTTATACTCATTCACGAATATAACATGAAATTACAGCAACTACTTCTCTTTGCTGTTCCTTCACGGGGCTCACTTTGGTTATATATGTGGCCCATCATGTGTTGGATCCTCTTATTGAACTGGCAACTCTCTCAAATATTTTCTTCTCATTATTTTTTTCTATTTTTGTTTTAATTTCTTGATCCTCTTTACTCAGCTGTTAATGGTGTCCATATGCACCTCTTTTCTGTATCATCATACCATTTTTCAAGCCATTTAATAGCGTCACCATCACACATATACGGTTACAGCTAGCTTCGTGTGTATATATTTGATTTTATTTTTCTTTGGTCTCTTTCTAGTCTTGGTTAGTCCACTCCTCAAATCAACATATATGAATTAATTTCAAAGTCATCAATATGGGATATGGATGTGTGATTCAAAGCAATTAATGTAACCAAAAACCCAGACAATGAGGGAGATGCATGCATGGTTTATGTTATGTGTGGTCTATTTTTATAGACTTCCATGTCATGAGTTTGTGTTAATATATGTTAGCAATTCAATGTATTTCTAATTAATATATATATCTAGTACCCACATTACTCTTAACGGAAAATCTCTAGCAAGTAGAAGTAGGTGAGAGAGAGTGATTTAATTTCAGGAACATGGCCTAATATTTTAGTTCTTAATGATGTATACCTAACACGATACGAATTGAAATGCATGCAACTCAAATAGAGGCTACGTGGTGGCATATAAAAAGCGTAGCATAACAAATTATTTTGAGCTGATTATGGATAGACATAAGAAG
The DNA here is from genome assembly GCF_000817695.3 of Arachis duranensis. Classification (NCBI taxonomy): domain Eukaryota; kingdom Viridiplantae; phylum Streptophyta; class Magnoliopsida; order Fabales; family Fabaceae; genus Arachis; species Arachis duranensis. The sequence continues at coordinate 100,941,054 of NC_029772.3, read as the reverse complement.
TAAGTGAAGGTCTCGTAAGCTTTCCAAGTTAATGAATGTATAATCATGTATATATGTATATGGTACGTACAAATTAATTAAAAGATATAGATCATATCAAACCCATGCTAATATAACACAAATTAAAGTAACTCGGAAAAGTAGCTAGCAAGAGAATGTGACATATTATATTATGGTCACATGGGGTATGCAAGTAATGATACATTTACAAAGAAACTGTGTATGTATAATGTGGGGGGAGCCCCTCATGGTAGGGTAGATAGTTTGAAACGGGAGAAATTAATCAAAAACGGATTGAATTGAATTGAAAGGAAGAGTTAGCTTGTTTTTCATGAAAATTTGAAACAGGACACGTTCTGCAAAGGAGCCATGTGCTTACACATAACGGGAGGGGCATCAATAGGAGGGATAGGTAGCATGCAATGCAACTAGCAACTGTCATTGTCCATGCCATAATAATCAACCTATCTTAATCAAGTAATCGGTTTATTCATCTGTTTAAATAACTTAATTTAAAATTTTAGACTTTATCTAATATATAATAATTTATTAGCCAACAATTATTTTTAAAATAATATTTAAATTGAAACAAATTAATATTAAAAAAAATTCTAAACGGCCTCTGATAATTACTTTAAAAAATAATGAAATCCTTAAAAAAAAAAAAATATTTAATCCGACCCTTGAGATTTATTTTTATAGAACTGATTAGTTCTGTGCTAATGTTTTTTATTGTTTTTTTTTTGTTTGCACAAAAGCTAATCAATCCCATAAAAATAAAATTTAGAGACCAAATTAGGTTTTTTTTTTTGTTGAAAATCTTGTAATCCTTTCGAAGTAATTATCAAGGGCCGAGTTGGATATTCACTCATTAATATTTGATCTGGCAGATTAAAAAATACAATAACCAAACAAAAATGATATGCCATAATACTTAATATATGGGTTCCTAGCTATATTATGAGTGGTGTTATATAGATAGGAATTAGGGAGTAGTAGGGGAAACCTGAATTTATTGTTTGGCAATAAGGACTGGTAGCTAGGTAGCTTAGTGTTACCCTAACCCTATGAATGAATATGCTTTCATTTCATCACATATATACATGTCTGGCTTAGCTAGCTAGTTTCACTCTCAAGCCTGGTTGTGATGATTTGGATTCTATTGCTCATGCACTTTTCAATCTTGAAAATTCATCACTTGGATCCTTTCCACTTTCTTACTGTTACTCACCTCATCTCTATACAAGCTAACTGTATATGTATATATAGGCTGGTGGCCTTCCTGTTTTTTGTCAGGGCATCTACAATCTATATTGTTATCCTTTAGTGTACTCTACATCATCATTAGGAATTTAGGATACTGTCTACCTTTATTTTTATCTTTCTCCTTAGCTTCTTACCTATTTGCGTATTTATCATCATTTTGAGAACCAAACTTATAAAAAAAACAAAACAACAACAACAAAGCCTTGTCCCACTAAATGGGGTCAGCTACATGAATCAAACGACGCCATTGTGCTCTGTCATGTATCATGTCTACAGAGAGACCGTTTACATGTAGATATCGTTTGACCACCTCATGGATGGTCTTCTTAGGTCTTCCTCTACCTTTCGCCCTTTGTCCATCTTCCATCTCATCCACCCTCCTGACTGGATGTTCTATCGGTCTTCTTCTCACATGTCCAAACCACCTGAGACGCGATTCAACCATCTTTTCCACAATGGGTGCTACTTCAACTCTCTCCCTTATATCTTCATTCCTTATTTTATCCAATCGCGTGTGACCACTCATCCATCTCAACATCTTCATTAATTCAGAATCGATTGTCACATCACTCTAGTTTAGAGTAAAAATTACTTGTTAGCAAGTCAGTAAAAAAATTAAAAAAATAAATTAAAAAGCGGCGAGTCGATTGCATCAATTCAATATTTTAGTAATTAATTAGTTTAAAATAATAAAATATAAAAATTTATTTAAAAAATATATTTTATATATAAATATAAGTTTTTTCTTATATTTGATTTAATCCTAATTGAACTTATGTTGAACTTTTAAATTTTTCAACTTTTCACTCTACTAATTCGATGACCAATAGCTTGATTTTTAGAATCTTGATATTTTTATTAAGAATTGGATTAATTTTATTAGAAATAATTATATTAGAATTGTATTTTAATTTTATCTTTTAATATAGTCAAAATTTGAATTCAAATCATGGCAAAGAAGACGAACTCAATCTGATGAATATATTCCAATTTGTACATCATTGCTTTCTTAAGAGGGAAAAAAACAGAAGTCAAATGTATTTCCATTATTCAATAATAAGAGAGCATAGGCAGGGAATGTGATTTTTATAATATTTTATTTATTAACATGTGTATTATTAAGGATATCTATGTTTTCACATTGTCATTCCACATATGTCGCTAATTATTTTTGATATGCTCATTTTGGGTGTGTAATGCTTAATTATGAGACTCATAATTAATTTTAAAGAAATTGTTAGTGTCGATTTGTTTAAAATCGTTACCAACGATTTGAGTGAAGAGAAACAATAATTAAAAAACTTTGGATCAACAATTAATAGCTAGAATCAACTTAAAAAATGAGAGTAATGATTTTATGGTTGTAGAAATTCTGAAAAAAAAAATTGTCTTACTTAAAATTACTAATCTCATTTTCACAATTTTTTTGTCTCTTTCTGAAATTGTAAGTTACAATTTTTTATAATATTAAAAACTTCCATATCAATGTATTATATCAAATTAATGTAATATTAATGTATTACACTCTTCCAATTGTAATATCCAAAAAAATTAGCCCAAAAAATACACATGATACATGATAAATGATAAATAAAAACAGAAATTATATACTATACATTTGAAATGTGTAACATTTGAAAAAAATATATTACAATATACTCAGAATATGTTATATCTACATAGATGTACATATATATTTAGGTTATTGTACATTCGGGATAAAACCAAAAAGAAATTTATTCTAATATACTGGGATATGTTACGACCTGATTTGATTTGATTTTTTTATTTTATTTAATTTTATTTAAATAATTTAAAATTTTAAAATATAACTAATTAAAGTTTTTAGATTAAGAAATTAACCATTTAAAATTTTAAATACATCTAAGATATATGCAGAACCAAAACTTGATACGTTGAGATAATATTTCAGATCGTGTGTGTTATGTTGGTTTGATTTTTTAAGAAATAGTGAATTGATAAAAGTATTTTTGTTTATTTTTTAGATATGTTTAAGAAAATTTAATATTTATTTTAATAGTTTTGTACAATTAAAAAATAGTTAATTTAAGAAAGAATGGTTATATATAAAATAAAAATACAAGTTAAATAAATATAAAAAGTATTTAATTAAATATTTTAAATACATATATTAATTAGGAAATATAATATATAATTATATAATAAATTAAAAAATATAATATATAACGAGAAATAGTTTGGGTTAATGTTAGCCGGTGACATATCATACATTATTATTAAATATGTGCCATCGTCATCACTTCAACATAAAGTGAAATCTGGCTGCATGTGTAATATATATTTCGAGATTCTGGAAAAAAAGTTGTCACTGTTAACATGATAAGATCATACTCTCAAAGTTCGACTGCATGTCATGGGTTTAACTTTTATTTAGTAATTAGGTTAAAAGTAAATAAAGAATCATATATAGAATAGAAAAGGGTTAATTAACTAACTAATAATGAAATTAAGGAAGCTACAAGGACACATAGACGGTAGATTATATTACTTATTTAACATGTTATAATTTAAATTTGAAGGTAGGTAGGGACCAAAGTTAGGTGAAAGGTAAAAAAATAAAAATTTGATATAGAATGAGGGGTCGTGGGAAAGAGACATAAATGGACAAGGATGGTTTTAAAGGGACAAAACACACACAGCATAAAAATGCAGTACCCTTTGGGTGTCACACCCTTCTTCGTTTGTGCATAAAAGCAAGACATGCATATGAATAAGAACCACCGCAATAATAATAAATTACTACTGCTGTATGTTTGGTAACAAATTAAATTAAATTCTTGGGGACGGTGGTGTGGGGGGAAAAAAATAAAAAAATAAAAGTAAACTTGGTGACCATCGATAACTGTTTTTAACTGAAAAAGTGGAAGCAGTGCCCCTCGATTCACGAGGGGTTAATAGAAGAGAGTATAAAAATGAAATAATTAAATGGTAGTAGCTAGAAATATGAGTTAGCATTTATAAAAGTAGGGATATTTGCTCTTATGTCTGTGATTATTGTTGTTGTATATTATGAGTTCTACTGGCAGAGGTTGTTATCTTTGTGCACTCCAAAACAAACCTGACCCCTCTGCTGTGCCGTGCTGCCTTTTCTATCTCTCAGATGTCGATGCAATCAACATATATAACACTTTGGGACCATGTGATCGACACTTCACAACCCATTTTCATTTCATTCCTCCCCCTCCCCTTCCAAACCCTTTTCTTCTTTCCAACTTTGTCCTTACTTTTCTTTTCTTTTCTTTATGTTTTACTTCACATGCTGTCGGTATATATATACTTTATTTTCACATTTAATTAGTTACATAATCAATTCACTCGTTATTTAACTAAGTGTTAAAAATTTAAATCTTATTTTGTGTATGGCAACGTATTAATTAGTGATAGATATTTAAATAAAATTTAAATTTATAACGAATTAGTTATTGATCTATTATGTTAAAAAATACTATAAACAAAAAAATTATACTGCTATTTTTAAATCAACTTCGTTAGAAAAATAATGAAAAATCTTGATGACAATATGTACAATAAATTTTAATTTTAGCCCAATACATAGAAAAAAAATCCAAACAATTATTTCAAAAAATTAACCATTCCAACTTTACCGATAGAATTTACTCAACCACCGTCTTTCTCTCTAATTCACCCAAGTTATTAACCTCATTCTCATAATCATCCTACCTCTCTTGCGTTAGAAGCTTTATCACCGGCCATTAAACAACCATCCACGTAGTTATTTAATTAATCATCCGACTACTTAGTGAAATGACCATCTAGCACTTGTTAATTGTATATCTTTAAACTGAATCGAACAAAATAACCATACAACTAAGAGTTAAAATAACCATCTACATACCTAGTGATATAAGAAGAAAAAATAATTAATTAGGATAAATGTCGAAGGCAGCAATCATGCCAATGCAGTCATCATATGAGCTTTCAAGACTAAGCCGATGTAGCATCCGTTGCAAACTCTTCGGGGTTGTTGATGGTCATGAGCTTCATAAAATCACTACAAGAAATAAGGAGTTTAGCCACGAAAAAAATTGTGGCTAAACTCTAAGATAACCGTAGCAACTATACATTGGCCACGAAAGAATATTTGTGGCTAATCGGGAGGTTGCATTTTCAATTTGCCATAATTTTAGCGTTATTAGCCACAATTTTAAATATCGTGGAGACCTTAAAGAGCCACGATTTGTATATCATTATCCACACATAATACCGTGGCTAAATAAGAATAATTAAATCAAAAATTATAATTCTACTACACTTCATCCGTAGCTAATTTGTGTCAACCGGATTTTTCAACCACATTTTTTTGTGGCTAACGTTGGGTTATTTAATCACACTATTTTTGTGGCTAACTCACTCTATTTTTCAAATACAATCCAGGACTAATTTATGCTAATTTTCTCTAATTGAACAATTTTATTAAATAAAATTATATTTATATATATAACATTAGTAACAAAAATCAAACTTTTTAAATATATAATATCTAACATTTTTCTATTACTTATTAAATACATTAATTAAATGTCTAGCGGATAAACTAGATACTTTATCACTGTATTCTTATAACAAAAATTTGTACAGAGTTACCATATCCATAGCTTTTTTTCTAAAGTTTCAAACAGTTTCTCTAAATTTATCACACATCCTACATTTTTAGCACCAAAGACCTTTCCAATTTACAACGTTCCTTTACGAGCCATTACACCCAAAAATCGTATCAATAAATTTACGTTATTATCTCGACTTTGTCCATACCCATCAAGTTTCATAATATCTTTTTCATCCTTTTTCAAATGCCAAACTTGAATTGTCGTTCTTTTGCTAGTTGTAATTTCTCCCATAGAAGTGTCTACAATGAATACAAAATTGAATAAAAGAAATAAACTAAATATTATAACTCAAAAAATCACGTAAAAACAATTAAAATTTCTTGTACCTTTAACATTCACAACTAAAGAGTCATTATAATCTTTTCTGGTAGGTACAGTTAGTTGAGACTTATTTCACCCAAAAATTCTCCAAATTCTTCACGAAAAAATCTACTAAAAAAACTAACAAATAACAAAAAAAATTGGTATTTTGTGTTTAGAGGATACCTTATCATATGATAGAGTTTATATAGTGTGGTTAAAGAGAGTGATTTCAAGGTGCAGCAGAAAAGTAGGAGTTAAAAGACAATGTGAATGATGGGAAGTTATATTGGAATTTCTCCGTGATTATTTTAACTTTCCGCCAAAAGCTTATTCAGAAGTTAAGTGCACATTAAAATTTTAAATTTTAAAAATTCACCTTGACCAATGTTGTTTAGATCATCTTTTAACTTTTTTTAATCTTAAAAATATTTCTTTCCATCTTACTGTTTATTATCTACTAAATATACCTTAAATTATTTTATTTTTAATACAATAGTTATTTATTTATTTTGTAATGGTCAAATATAATTAAAAATTTAAATTTAAATTTTGATTCTGTAATATTTTTATCTTTAATTTTTATTATAATAACAATAAATAACCAAAAAATTACTTTAATAAATATATGACCTTCACAATCTCTCATTTCATGCCGTTGATAGTTGATGATTCAAACAATATACTATCATTTAATTATTTATCTATTATACACAAAATAATATAATAAAAGTTATACATTAAGTAAATTTTATAAATACTTTTACCTGAAAATTNTACATATAATAAAAGTACAGTACTCACAAAAATATACAGTGAGTACTAAATCATGTAAATAAAGATTTTTTTTAACTTATCCTCATTTTTTTAAATTCAAAAAATGATAAAATAATTTATTTTTAATAAAAACTGAAAATTTTTTTATACTTACAAGTTATTGAACTTTTTATTATCTATTCAAATTATATTATTTTAGCTAAATAAATTTTATCTTTATAATTAACTCAAATATTAAAATATTATCTTTATTTTTATTATTTTTTATTTTATCTAAATTCATTTTTTTATATTTTTAGATTTAATTTCATAAATATATGTTAATGTTAGAATATTAAAAAATATACTATACATTAATAAATTTATTTAAAAAATTAATTTATTCAGAACAGGATAGCTATGGCATGTTAATGTAAGCAAAAAATACAGCTACGTTGTAGCAAAAGATTAAATTTTAGCCACTGTCACAATATTTCGTGATAAATAGAAGACACGTTCATTTATTTTTATCACGATTTAATGTTCGTAGTTAAAATTTGGTGACTAAACACCATTTTTGTGATAGTGAATCTGAAAGTCCAACAAATTGTTGCCATTGGAATCGAGGTTGGCGGGGCGTCGTCCGGTACTTTGGTGACAGCTGATGTTACTGGCAGAGTTTTCACTGGTGAGAAAGGAAGAGGCTGGACGAAAAGAAAGTCACATCACATGGGGGAGAAAGAGGCCGTTTTTGCGGTGTACGCAACTGTTGCAAATTCTTATTTGATTTGAATTTCAAATTAAAAATTATTAAAAATTAATTAACTTACTTATCATTTAATGTTAATTTTAATTTTACCCCTATTGTACATATTGTACACTAAATTCATTAACTTTACATACTTAGAATATATAATTTTAACACATAGTATCAATATTTAATAGCTAAAAAAAATATTAAAATTCCATTTTTGTTATTCCTAAAGAAATTTTGATATAAGATAAATACAAACATTTATATACAAAATGTTAAATATACAACTATTTATATACTTTTATTTATTAAATTAAGATTTTAAAATAAATGATTTGATGAATATATATATCATATGCTAATCACTTCAAAAGACATGCATGGGAGGCTGGAATAGAATTCTTCTCGGAAAAGATAATAATAATAATGCAATGAAATTAAACTTTTTTTTATATGTAAATTCTTACATCTTTAATTAAACACTCTTTATTTTAAGATAAATAATTTTATGACAAAATAATGTTAGGAATTCAATAATTTTTTATATCTCATCATACACTTTTTTTTTCAAATAAGATAAAAACCTTTTACATGAGTAAATTTGTTTAATATAAAATTATTCATATATTTTTATTTAACAACTCAAATTATTGGGTTAGTAAGTGATTCTATGACCTTTAATTATGTTAAAAAAAAAAACAATACATTATGTTGTTTTAACGCAAAACTTATCCCCTCGCCCCGCCAAACACAATGGATATAATATAATGTTCAAATGCTGGTTATAATGGACAAAATATTTTCTTTTTTCTAGAATTGAAGCTAAGTATGTTGATGTCTAATTTTAAATTTATGTCAAGCGTGGTTAAAACATTAATCCACAAGGAAGAGAAGATAAACTGATGAACTAATCCCAAAGAAGAAATGGTCCGTGAAATTGTGGGTTTACATTACATTTTTTATGACAATGTTAAAGAAACTGATCTGTATAACTATTTGATCATATGTATCTACTAGATACTATAAGATATTTTGATATTACCGATGGTTTCAACATTAGTAATTATTTTTATTAACGGATTAATCGTCTAAGCATTGATAAAAGTGCGTAGGTAAATAGTTCGTTGGAAAATTTGACTTATTTAATCTATAGTTGAGCCGTGAATAATATTAAAATAATTATAACAACAACTATTCTGTTAATAATAAATGTGTTGCAAGAAAATAAAAAATTTTGAATTTACTGACACCAAGTAAAAAACCACTTTTCAATAAAAAATAAAATTTACATTTACTAATGAATAAGTCATCGGCAGTATATATCAAAAATCAATTTTTAGTAATTAATTTTATTGATGATCAAGCAGTCGGTAAAACTATTTTTTTTTATTTTAATTACAATCATTTTATGTATTAATTATATCTTCTAATACCTATTATATATTATCGACAAACAATTTATAAAACACGGCATTTAAACAAATTTTTAATATAAATTATAAAAATTACATTATTCATAACTTATTTGAGAACATCAATTACAAAGACATATTATAACTTTTTGGAATAAAAGTGTTGTTTATTTATTTTTAATTATGTGTGTATGTGGATTGTAATTATGTTATGGTTTTGTTTTTAGCCTATTCTTCTACAAGCTGTGACGTTGTTACTATTCTTACTCCCTCAAGATACTCCATTTATCGAATAAAATAATGGCCACGCATGTGATTATAATAATCCTGATGAGACCCCATATTAGGATTTTGTGGTGAGTGCTAATTTAACTTGTGTGGCCAATTATTGGCCATCCATAATCCGATGATGAATAAGCATTATTCTGGTCCACGATGATGATATATGATTATATTGAAGAATGATGAACGCATCAAGAGTTTGTTTAATGTAAATTAAAAATCATGCATAAGGGAAGAAAGTAGATATTTTGAGAGGGTTAAAATGGTAAACATACATTGGCGACCAAAGAAACAAACTGCAGCTCGCTCAGTAGGCATGAGTTGATGCAACGAAGGCCAATGTGCCGCAAAAGGACAAACTCGACCAACAAAAGAACCTAAATGATTGAATGGATTCATTTTATGACACTTTATATGTGAAATCCGGGATATCCTTCATAATGAAAGTATCAATAATCTACAAAGACAAAAACTAGAGAATTTGTTGTTTCCTATTAGCATTTTTAGTTATCCGTTTAATTACTTTAGTCTAATAATATTAGCTAAAAATTTTTTTATCAATTCTCTAATATTTTTTAACTACAAATACTTACAATTTTTTTCGATTTCTATGTTTATAGTTAGGGCTGGCAATTCATACCCTACCCGCGGGTACCCAACCCGGTCCAACCCATTCGGGTAGGCTACCCTACCCGCACCTCATATATAACACATATTTTATAAAAATCTCCTTATATAGTGAAGGAAGTGAGACTTGAACCCACAACCTTTCTTATGTAATGACTTAAAATAAGTGCACAACCACTAAACTAGTTAGTTAATTTAGTAATTTAGAGCATTAGTTTTTTATTTTTTATGTTATTAATACGTATAAAATTCGAAATAATTGAATTTTATATTTACTTTGAAAAAAATTGATATTTCTGCGGGTAGGGTAGGATAGGGTAGGGTTTAGAATTTTAGGGTGCGGGTAGGGTTAGGGTTGAGAGATTCTCAACCTGCGGATAGAGTAGGGTAGAGTTTTAATGAAATTTTCAACTCGCAGGTAGGGTTAGGGTAGGGTCCAAACCCTACCCTACCCTACCCATTGCCAGCCCTATTTATAGTGAGGCATTGACATTTTTTTTTCACAATTAGATTACATCCGATACAAGTATTATAATGTGGATAATTTGGTAGTTAGAGTAGCTATATATAATTTTGATAATATTTAAAATTATTGCTAAAATTAGTATCATACCTTTTTATATTTTTATAATAGTTTTTTTTAATTATTTTTTTTAATATTAAAAAAGTATTATTTTAACTTTGATAACAGTTTTCAAATATTTTTCAAAATTGCGTAGTTAATATAACTACAACAATAATAACCATCATAACATGCACCTTATTATATAACCAATATATAGCGTTGTGGTCAATATGCATTCAATTTTATAACCAACATTTTATAGTCAACATTTTAGATAATATAAAGGAAAACAGTAATAAGTGCAACGAACAAAGTATGATGATCTCTTCCATTTTTGTGAAAATAAAATATTGGTTATTTAGACTTTCTGATCTTAGCTGAAGATTTGATAATCATCATCTGAATTTCTCGTAATAATGTTATTCTCTACATTTGTCCAACATGAATGATGTATCGATATCAATGTCTTACTGCTTGATCTATATGTGATATCAAAGCGGCAAAACCATGAAAGAAAATATGCATTTCATTTTGACAATATCAAGAAAAGCAAAATAAAATAAAATATATTCTAGTAGCTGAAGCTTCTTATTATTTATTACCTTTGTACTTTGAAGAAAATTTTCTTGTGTCAACTCACAAATAAGTATTTTTCTAAAAAAGTATTGCGTCGCTAACATCTGATTTGATTCGAGAGATATGTACTTGTTTACATATCTTTTGGTAATGGTTAATGCATGCGCAACCGCGTGCTATTCGATAGTGAAATTGGACTTTAGAACCCCTTTTTTTTAATTTATTTCATCCAATTGATCCTCTTCGTGGTAAGTGCGCATTTTCTTGATAACAACATATATATTTGAAGAAGAAAAATGGCAATCCTATTATCATCATTAATTTAGCAAGATTGATGAAAATCTTTCCAAAAGCAAAACATACATACACTTATGGATTTGAATTGAATCCTTTATTTACAACGTACCCTTCTATTTTAATTTATAATAAAGGTAAAAAAGTTATGCATGTGATAGGAGTGTACAAATCTAAACCGATCTAAATTAAACCGCTCATTCAATTCAATTTAAATTAAAAACCGATTAAAACTGCACTATTTTAGATTTGATTGAATTCTATTTTTTGCAAACTACTGTATTGGATCGGATTTTGGATCTATTTTTCATAACCGATCCAATCTAATTTAAACCGTACAATATGCTATAATATTATTATTTTATTATTATATTTACAATTATACTTATAACATGTTCAATTTGTTATACATTTTTCTATTATTCATGTATTATTATTATTTAATAAATATTTTATGTTCAAAATATTATTTATTTTTTATTTTAACTAACCTATAATTTTATTTCTATTATTATGCTATTGTTGGCTTTTTAAGATATTGTTAAGACTTGTTATGTCATTGTTGGTTATTTACAATTTGATGATGAGATTGGTTATATGTATTTAATTTTTTTTATTTAAAAACTGTAAATCCAAACCGATCTAAATCACTTATAGTCTGATTGGATCGGATCAAATTTCTAAAAAAGTTCATTCAATCCAAACCGTACCGCACATAAATAAACATTCGGATCGGATAATTTTTTTCTTTAAAATTGAATCAAACCGCACCGCGAATACCCTAGTATGTGATATATATTTATATAAAGAAAAGAGCTATTAAATGCGAAGACTACTGATAACATGCCAAATTTAGAAAGACAAGTGGCTGCATATCCTCAGCATGGCTATTAACAAACATAAAAAAAAAAAAAAGAATGATGAAGTTGACGAGTAATTTTGAAACAATGACTGTAATCACAAATAAGAGATATGAGATATGATGGTCAGAGATTTGCTACCCAAATCATATGTGTATATCCCTTCATTCGCTCTTAATTATAGCTTCTTTAAATAATTAGTCTCTCTTACCAACTATATCTTTTTTCATAACTTTTCAAGTTTCTTCTATATGTTCAAAGTGGACAAATAGTAGCTAGGACAGAAAATATATATAATATTAACTCTTATATTGGGGCCAATTATTGCCAATTATTTTTCCTGCCTTTTTCTCAAGTCTATATCATTGTAATCAATTATTTGTTTCTAATAATTCCAAAATTTCTTTCTGCCACAACTCTCTTTTATGTTTTTTTTTTAATAATCCAAGATATATATGTATGCTGTACCGTGAAGGTCTGTTAATTAATAACTTTTATTGGGTTTACATATATATTGTCATTTAAAGATAATATTCTTTTTTTAATAGAAAATTACAATCAGCCCAATAGATGTAAATACAAAAATATTATGTATATGTTAAAATTAACTACTATGTATATCTGTATAAATATATGTATTGTCTAATTTATTATTATTATTATATATTAATGGAAAAGCTTAGGAAATTATAAGAACCGCCGCTAGTTGCATTATTACCTGCATTCAATAAGATAGTGAGAAGTTTTAGAAATTTTACTGATATATAAGAGACATATATACATGACAATGAATATTGTTGGAAAGAAAAATAAAAAAAAAATATTCTTTTACTAATATTATGTCATAAATACCTTTTAAGGACTTAAATTTTTCTTTAAGTAGTGAGAACTAAATTGATAAAAGTGAATTGGTTGAATTTGATATATAAAAAGTGTCATCTAATTAAAAATAAATCAAATTAAATATTTTTTCACTAATATTATATGTCATGAATACTTTTTTATCTGATATTTCTTTGATATAAAATATCTAAAGTAGTATCAGAATTATTACCTTAATTTGTGAAGATTAACTTGTTTCTTATATTCATTTTTAGTTAAAAAAATTTAAAATGATAGAAATACCTAAAAATATATTCTATTAATTATCCTATATAAGAAGTTTTAAGATAAAAGGGTAAGTTGATTATAATATTATAACTATTATACAATATACTCCTCTTCAAGATGACTTTAGACTATAAAAAACTTTAGTCAATTATTCTCAAGAAATTTTTTTTTTCTAAAACTTGAGAGATCATCTATATTTTTGGCTCTAATTTTTATTATTATTTTTCATTTTGTTCATCAAATTCAAACAAAAAATTCATAAAATTAACATTTGGTTGTTCTTCTAGAACACCCAATATCAAGTTCTACTCAATCCTTGTTAACTTTAAAAGAACTCATTCATTTTTTTTATGACATTAGTGAAAGTTTTAATATTTATTTTCCACTATCATTTTCCAATTCTTATGTTACGTATTTGCTAATAATAAAAATAATTTTCTCATAAATTTATTTATTCTTAATTTCTCTCCTTAATTTTTCTTTACTCGAATCTATTTTTATAATACTTCACCCGAACCAAGTTTCTATTGCTTTTTTCAAATCTCGTGATAATCAAGTTTCTATTGCTTTCTTCAAATATCATGATAATGGTAGGTGAGAATAATAAAAAAACGCAAAAATTATAAGACTAAAAAAAAAAAATCCTCAAAGACCCACGTACTAAAAACCTACAAAAGACAGCTAGGTTTTTATATATTTAGAAGTTGGTGTACATATATTTCTTATTATTGTCCTTATTTATCTTATAAATGCTCTTAGTTACCAAACACGGTAGCTAGCTATGGTCAGCTTTGAAAATTGAAGGATCTAAACATTGATTTGATGGTTTTGTTGAATAGTAACATCTATTTTACATTTAAAGTAAAATATTAGATGAAACTCAATTGGGCAGCCCCATGAATGTTCTCTCTATAACTCAATTGGTGGATGATGTAGATGACTTACAAGTAACATTGGCATTTGCTTTATAAGTGATGTCTGACATTTGACTGCGTATGGAATGTGCATGTGCATGTTTATATGCATGCGTTGTCACACTTGATCAGTTTAATAAAGCATACAATTTCAAATTTTTATTTCTCAGTTTGATTTTGTCTATTCAAATTTAGCCATGTAAGTCTACTAAGGCAAAGAATGATCACACTCCAATGTTTAGCTTCTACCATGTCGTACCTTTAACAGTTAAATCAGACTCTTAAATAATTGCCCCAGAGATGATAGATGTTTCTTCAAAAACAAAATGATTGTCAATGCATGCTAGTTAGGCAATTCAAATTTAATTTTAGGAGCTGGATATATAGCAAGAGCAATTTGACTCATTTCTTAACTTAAAATTTACTTGCACTATGTACAAAAGAATATGAAAAAATAGTTTCTCACACACTATTTACAAAATGTGATTAATTATTGCTCACACTCATTTATAATTAATGTTTAAGTTGTACAATCAAATAATATAATTATAAAAAATATTTTTTTAACTGAGCTTATTTAACTAATATTTTATTTTGCACCATGTTATTTAGATTTTTCATATTGTCCAACAGTTCTTTGGCTATATACAGGAACCTGGATCGGATTTTAAAAATCTTTGAAAATCTTAAAATATATATAAGATAAATAGGATTTTAAAATTTTTTGAAATGAACTCATAAGTTCTTAAGGAAAAAAAAATACTAGGTAAGTCATTAACAAATTTTTACAATAGATTATAGATTTTGGGAGAAAAAAAAAATAGCTAATCCTTCAAAAATCACAACAATTAAGTTATATATGTCCCTAATAGAAGGATTGAAGGAATCATGACTAATATTATAAATTATTTTTGGAATATATAATTCTAGAATTCCAATTCTTTAGGAACTTATTTGATATTTTTTTTTTCGGAGAACTTATAATAAGAATATTAGTACTTTTGTATTGATCTAGTCAATGATTTAAAATTTATTTATATTTTTAATTTAAACAATTTAATTTTAATTCATAAGACACGTAAATATTACAAGAATAGAGAGTATGTTGATATTTTATAAAGTACATGTTAAGTACTTTAGTTTAATTTTTATTTTGTTCAGCACTTTAGTTTACTTTTTTATTTGTTTTCCTCGATTGTAATGAGCTCTATTTTTTGCCAACGAATTATAACTCAAATAGCATAGTCTCTTTATCCTCATTTAAAGATTTCGAATTCAAATCCCTCTCCTAATTTTAAAAAAAAAAAAATCTATTCTTTAACACTGAGTTCTTTTTTAAAAAAAATTATAAGACACGTTGCAATTATAATTTTCTATGTGTAATTTACAAGTAATTATTATTTTTATTAAATTATTCATCAATCAATTACATAAGTGATCTAATATAAGAGAAAAATTTGCTTCCTTCTTTCTTACCATTCATAAGGTTCAATTGTTCAAATATATAAGGTCGATCGTGTGAAAAAAATAATATTAATAAACAACTTTTAAATTAATAATTAATTAGTTACATCTAAGTTGTCCACTTAATTATGAACGAATAATTTAGTTATATTCATCCTCCCATCCTATCAATAAGAATTGACCCAGTAACTGATAAGATAGGATAATGCAACAAACAAAAAGTGTTTAATTTTAATTCAATTCTTTTTGTTAAGTTTTTATTAGTCAATACTTTTTATGAAGATTGTGACCTTAATTGACCTTAGAATGAAAATGATCTGTTTAAACCATTTTTTCTCAAAAAAAAAAAAATTGTCTTCATGTTACATTTACTTTAG
>NC_029772.3:100898457-100924763 GCF_000817695.3 Arachis duranensis | reverse complement strand
TAACAATTTTTTTTATATTTTACTATTAATTTTTCGATATCTATATATATTATTTTAACATTAAATAAAAAATTTTAGTAAGATTATTTTTCAATATCAATATATATTAATTGTTATATATATTAACAGTGGCAAGATTTTTTTATTTAATGTTAAGATAATATATATTGATATCAAAAAATTAATAGAAAAATATAAAAATAATTGTTAACGAAAATTTTGGTAAAATTATAATTTAATAATTAAAAAAATTTTGGTAAAAATATAATTTAATCAATAAAAAATAATTTATTAAAGGGTATTTTGGTAAGTGAAATTTAATAACAAAAAAATAAAAGTTTTACTAAAGGATATTTTTGTAAGAAATAATTTATTTTTTCTTGAAAAATGGATAAAGTTAACATTATTAGTTAACACAAAAAAATTTAAAATGGATTAAGAAGAAATTTTTTTAAAAGTTATAAGGAAGGAGAATATACATTTTATAAATAGAGAGAAGGAAAATGTCATTTTAACATTTCTCAAGAAAAGGGAGTGAAATTTTCTTTAACTATTATTAATTTATTATTTACTATTTAGCAATTTAATAATATATATTATCGCATTTACATAATTATTTGAGTTAAACGTTCCCTAATATTATACTTACAAATTATACTTCTTTCGCCTTTTGGTTTTACCTAAGTTAAGAGCATTTCTTTAAACAACACTATAAATTTATACTATGAATACATGATCAAAAACTTTTATTTACACGCAAAAAACAATTGGATTTAGTGGTGAAGTGAAATGAATTGACAGAATAAAGAACCAAATTGAAAATGACATAGGATAAAGATATAAACTTATTATGTAATGATTTTGGATATTGTTATATGAAAAACTCTTGAATGTTAGTAATTTTTAGTATTTTTTATTATTATTTAATCAGTATAAATATGAAATTATATTTAGTATATAAATTTTATTAATTAATGTGTATAAATAAATTTTAAAAAATATAAATATAAATTCGGATAAATATAAATATCAATGATTGTTAGGCAAATAATAGTATTTAGTAAGCATGTAGAATTGGTGTTGTTAATTAAGTAATTGAGTGAAGGAATGGAAGAATTGTGATTGATATGTGGTATAAAATGGATGGATCTGGCAAATGAGTTATAAATAAGTGTAGGACCCAATGGAGGCGCACATGGCCCCAAAGTGTCTTGGTGGTATTACGACAAGATTAGGGAAGGGTGGGTACCCCATTGTTTGGGTCAACCACAGCATATTTCCCCACCTTAATGCACACAAACCATACCCTAACCTAGACAGCCTTGTTCCCATGTGCTCTAATTTAAGAGCAACATTCCAAAACGACAACCCCCTTTGTGCTCTTCTCTCTTTAATCTACCTCTCATTACATCATCTCTTTTGACAACTAGCAACAACCAACCAACGAACCCTCCCATCCTTAATTATTATTATTATTTGTTTCTTTTCTCATAATTCATGCTCTTTTTCCTTGTACTTAACTCATTAGTAAAAGTTTGTATAGTGATTAGAGGCATATCTATATAGTGTTGCAGATTTTGTTGTACATATATATTGTCATCATCCACAACTCCATCACAGTAACTTAATTAACCTCTCTGCATATACTCAAGTAATTAAAACCGTACACTAAAAAGAAAGTACTGAGTTGTCTTTTTAGGCCAATTTTGTCCTAAATCATGACAAATTATACTTGGTGGCTATTTAATATTTATCACTTTAGATAATTATGATGGTAGGCTTAGACCATTTTGTAACTCAAAAATGAATTCACATTAATTATTATATATCTTTCTTCAATTTTGCATGGTTTGGGTATTATTGCATGTGTGCCTAACTAGACCTTAGTTTAATTTGTACAAAGAAAATCATGCATAGAGACAGCGTATCGCACCTCCAATTGAATTTTGTTTTGCAAATTAAAGTCCTTGTTACGTTCTTCATGCTCTGCCCCAATATTTGACAACCCACTCATCCTTTCGTCTTTCTACTTTATTTCTTAATTGAAAATTATTGAGTTGACTCAATGCAACAACGCGGGTTGTGTTTCATGTTTATTACATTCCATGACTCATGTGCCTACATTCCCGTGATAAATGATTAATAATATTTGTTGTGAAATAATATCATCATCTATATTATTAATATATAGTAATAATTTGGAAAAAAAATAAAAATAAAGTGTCTTTCTTCATGAGAAGTCATTTCGACTAGACAGACACGCACATATGTGTTGAGATTGAATGAAACTTTGACGTTTATTTGAATATTAGACAATCACGCACCTCATCACAAGGTAAACATGTATACATACATATATATATAGATTCTTATTCACATTTTGTCTTAGGCCTGGTCTGCGCTGGGTTGCATATATCTTTTCCTACTTTATGGACAAGAAAAGAAAAAAACTTATATAATGTAATAATTTAATGAATTCGAACAACTTAGTACAGCTTTTGTTCTAGTTGAGGTGACATATGCATAACCAAATTTGTTTTTCTCTCCATCACAAATACACATAACAAATGCAGATGCTACATAGAATAATAACTATAAGTTGTTTAATTGGAGAAACGAAAAAGAAAAAGAAAAAGAAAAGATTCATAGAATATGGTTGAGGGAGAAAAAAACAAAGGGAGCGTTTTATTTATCTTGTGAGCAATGATCCACAATGATTCAATTTAGTTAGTAACAAAAAAAAGTGTGGGACCTATTTATACATGCTGGATATAATGAATATTGATGAAACTTCTAGCCACGGACATTCCACAATTCATGGCATAAAAATAAGTTGTTTGCTTCGGTATAAATACGTACCGATAAATTAAAATATGTGGACGAATAAAAAAATTATATGTAGATTATATTTATTTTTGTCAACATTTACTTTTATTTATTTTTCTATTATATCATTATATGTATTAAAATATTTTTATAATAATTATAAAAAACAAAGATATCTTTTTTATTATTTTTATTAAAATACTAAATAATTTATTTTTCTGTGATGATAAAAAATCTTTATACAATAAAAAGTTAAAATCGCATAATCTTAATCTAATTATCTAAAAAAAACCACAATGAAATAAGCAAAATAAATTCTTAATTATTCATCTCAGAAAATAAATTCCTAATTGTTCATATGAAAAAACAAATCCCCAATTGAACGCGACTTCTTATCTGCGATTCCAACAAAATTTTCTCTCTGTAATCTGTATGTTCGTCTGCGCTCCCAATTTCAAATTCAATTCATCAAACCCACCCTTTGATGATTTATTTTCTCATATGAACAATTAAGGATTTGTATGAATCATTGAGGATTTGTTCTGGTGGTTCTTCGGTTGTGATTTTTTTTTAGATTATTAAATTAAGATGATTTGATTTTAATTTTTTAGAAAGATATTTTTGTCACGACAATAAAAATTTTAGCCATTTAATAAAAATAGTTATAATAAGGATATATTTATTTTTTATAATTATTTATCAGCATATTTTTATGTTGACAGTGGTATAATATTTTTTTTAAAAAATAAATAAAACATAAATGTTGATCTAGATTAATATAATTTATATGATAATTTTTTATTCGTCTATTTTTTTATTAAAAAATTACAATAGAATAGGTGAGATTTTTTAGAAAAATGATAGTTGTTCTTTGTAGTATGTTCCAGGATTATAGATCCAAAGACCTCTCATATAAAGTAGAACAGATATACGGTGGAGTGGTGATAGTGGTTTGAAATAAAATTTGAGTCATTTTTTATGCTGGGATAAAAATATGTTGCATTTCTGTTTTCTCAATAACAGAGAAGGTATCCTCAATTAGTTTAAACTCTCTTATTTATTGATGTTGATTAGATATGTATAAATTGACTAAATAGTATTTTTGAGATTCACAATTTTTATTATTTTAGTTTTTTATATTTAAAATTTATTATAGTAATTTTTAATATTCAGTTATAGGTATTATATTGATTTTTAAATTATTTTGGTATTGAGTCGATCAATAAAATGAGCTAGTTTTGATTTATGACGCTAGTTATATGATTAAATGATGTCTTTTTATTTTAGAAAAAAATTTTCTAAAGTGATAATACTAATAAAATAGTAAAGTGATACTTTAAATATTTTTAAATTTATAACATTTATTATTTGTGGGTTTTACTATTTTAATCCAAAAATAATTAATGGTGTACTTTTTTTCTCTAAAGTGACATAACTCTAGAGAAGTCAGATCCTTTAATTTTAACTCTTAAATAAGACAAAGATGAGGTCGTTTTGGAGAATGAAGAAGATATAATAATTTGGACATCATATAAATTGTTCTTTTTCTTTTCGTTTTTGTCTTATTTAAATACAAAAAAAAACAACATTGTTTAATCTTATATCTACTATCTAGTGTAGTAAGTCAAAACCAGCTCAGCACTTAATTCGCTTATTCAATACTAAAAAAATCTAGAAACTAATATAATACCCAAAACTATATCTCAAAAACTAATATAGATACTTTTGAGAGACTAAAATGATAAAAATCATAAATTTAAGAGATCACTTTAAAAATTTAGTTGTATAAATTACTCAACTTACTTAAACAAACACCTAAAAATAATTTTAATTTAAAATTAAAATTCCCCATAGTTATCTAAAATCGCCATAGCCATCACATTGGTACTTATTTATTAATATAATTTTGGATATTCGCTTATTATTTATTAATAGTAGTTCAACTAAAATATGAACAAGCCCCTTTTTATCCTCCGCCAATCGTGGTATAATTTTGAAAAATATATCCAAGTGGCAAAAATATTCCCACACGCATTTGTGTTTTCTTTTTTGGGTATATCTCATACGTATTTCCATAGTTCCAAGGTTACAATTTGTATAAGAAACAAAAAATTGGAATATTCAGTATATTGTTTTGACGGTTAGGCGGCTGGCATAACAATATGTTCATATTATTATTATGGAAGCTAAAAATATGGGACACGGCAATGCTATTATTTGGCCATGTTGCCAGCAGCAAGAAAACTCAACAAATTTAAGAGGTATGGTTGAATGTAGGATTGAAAATCAAGGGAAGGGAGGAAGAAATTTTTGTTATGATATGCTTGTAATATTCGAATATTTTCTTTTGAAACATTTTATTATTCAAAATATATTTAATATTATTTCTAAAAAATTTAATTAAAAATAAAAATATATAAAAATAAAATTATTAATATTTTGTTTATTTAGTTATTCAAGCTCCACATCTTCATGTTAAGACCATGAATTCAGATGTTTAGGAAAAGGGAGTCAAGGATGTTGACATCTAACAAACTGACTGTCTTGTTTGGGAAACAGTTGAAGTAAACTGGACCATGTCCTAGACTTGTTTCAACTGTTCCGATTAAGGAATCTTGGAAGTCATTGTGTCTAATGTCTCTAAGACACATGAGGATAGAGGCATTCAAACCTTCTCGGATGAGTGGTTTGACTGCAACTTGGACACACCCTATGTGAAGATATCTGTAGTGACGGGCATGTTCTCTAACAGATTGTTTAGTCAGGAGATGGAATTCCTCACCGGAATCGGGTCCTAGAGGAATATTGTTTTCAGCGGTTTTGATGATATAATCAGATTTTCTCTTGTTATCATTAGGGACATATAACTCATCTTGTGGGATTTTGGGTATTTCCCAATTGTCAATGGCTTGATTGATATCTTCGAAGCAAACTTCTTCTTCAAAGATATTGTGTTTGGGGGAAAGTTCCTCAGGACGAGTAACTTTCTCAGTAAGGGGATTGGAAGAAGAATGGATCAGAGAGGAGGAAGAAGAGGACGGTGAAGAAAAGGAAAGGCGTGTAGAGAGAGAGCGAAAGAGTTTAGACATGATTACATAAAATCTGATATCATGGCCCTCCTTTGGTTCAGAGAGAACATATATATTATCACTAAACTATCACTCAAATTTTTGAATATGGGTTTTTAACTCTTTTTTTTTGTTTTTTTGTCTTTTAATAATCCTTTAAATCTATAGCCACCGGGAGTTCTTACGTTTGGACCATTATCACTTTTAGGGACATCATCAAGTTAGCCTTACTGCCCGAATCCCAGGGTCTTACTGCTACAGCCCCTTTGAGTGATATGATTAAACGGCCTGTACTTCCAGATTTAAAGTATTGTTTCTTATATACAGAATGAACAGTAAATAAGAACATGAACAGTAAAATCCCAGATCCATGAATTTCAGAGAGAGTTTAATGATAATATGTATATTCCTACTTCCCCATCAGGCTCTGATACCAGATGGCCCGAAGTGGATCTAGGAGGGAAAGGGGAAACAATTTATCTAAAAAATATTTTATATATATATATATATATCGTGTCCCTGCGTCTTATAAAAACTTTAAATTTATATATCTCATATCGTATTTTGGGTCATGCACCATAACTCGTTATATTCATAATTTCATATATATATTCTATCATGTTTTATATTATGCAAGGTAAATAATAGTTAGATAACGTATATTTAAATCTTATCTTATTATTCAATAAAATTATTTTGTATTAAAGTATATACTTATCATAATTGAAAATTTATTACCAGAATCAGTAATCTAATTAAAGAAATTGTGACAAAGTGACAATCTCTTTAAGTAAAGTTTGTTTATTTCCCGCAAACTCAATCTCAAGAAAATTAGAAAAAAGATGAGTAAATTTTCCTACCAATTGGCCAACCTTTTAGTGGGAGGGGTTCATGTTTATCCAAGGGAACAAGAAAACCAAAATTGTAGTTTGAAGCAATTATTTCGTAGTTTTAGCAGGCAAAGCGTTAGCTCAGCTAATTAAACTGTGACTGTCAGCTCTCAGCATTAATGCTTCTAATAGAGAGAGTAATCCACCTTCAAATACCATATTAGGCTATTAGTCTAAGCTTTAATTACTTGTTTCAATTTTTTACTAAATTTATCTTTATTTAGTAATTTCTTTTAGATGTTCACCTACATTTGAGTCTAAAATATAGTAAATAGTTAGTTGTATAATGTATATATTAACAGGTTATTAAAATTAAATTGTCTTTTGTCTCATTTTGTTCTATTATTTTGTTCTTTTTTTATTCACTTTTGCTACTAAATTAATATAATAATCTCATTCTGTCCAAAAGAATATAATTATCACCACAACTACCACAGTTATAATTATTTCCAGTCTTTAAGAAAGGTGATAATAGAAAGAAGGGATACTTTTTGAGAAAAAAAATTTAAATTTTGATAAGAGAGTTAAAATAGAAAGAATGAAAATATTTAGTATAAAAATATGATGTTTTAAATGTCATGAACAAAATTCAAATTTAATCCTGATTTTAATAAATAAAATAATATTTTATCTAAAATATTAATTATTATATATTAAATACTAAAAGGGAGTTTTTTATTTTGTATTAATGATATAATAAATATAAATTTTTTTATTATAGTATAACTAAATTTAAGAATAAATTTTATTTCATGTTAGATTATACTTATTTTAAAAAAATTTTGAAAAAAAAAAAGAGGATTCTAACGTAAATATTTTAATATAATAATAAATTATATATTATTAATGAGTAATTATTTTACTGATAGTGCTAGTAAAAAAAAACAGTTCAAATTTATCTTATTTAGTATTTATTAATTGTGGTGATAATTAATAAATACTAAACAAAATAAATTTGAGTTATTTTAGTTAATTTTTTATTATCTCTTAAACATGATTAATTATTCTACTTTAAAAACAAGTAAAATTATTATTTATTATTTTTATTTTAAAAAATAGTTAAATTTTAAATTTAATTAATTTTTATAAAATTTTGAAAATAAAAAATAATTTATGTATACTAGCTAGTTACAGATAAAACGCAGCAGTTATGAGCTTACATAGAGTCAGAGTGATAGAGAAGAGATTCCACAACAGAGATGCGAAATGCAGCAGCTAACATGCCTAAAGAAAAGTGAATTAAATTAAAAACACAGTAGAAGGTGCAGCGAAAAATTGTGGATGAAGATTATGGAAGGCAAAGAGAGATATATAGGATGTTGTCGTTGAATTCGAGGCTAACGAAAATTGGCGAAAGATTTGAAAGGCATCTGAGAAGCACACCGTTTGGAGTTGTTGCCTAGTTAATTAAGTGTATCCCCCCAAATGGGGTATTGACGATGGATCACTCTTATCACTTTGAATGCCGACGGACATTCAGCTGATCCACCGCTCCCTCTCCCTCTCCCTCTGTCATCAACCAACATTATTTATTTTGCACCTTTTTCCTTTAAAATTAAAGTGTGTGCTTATTTACAAAAATATTGAATTTAGTTGCGTAATAAT
Source organism: Arachis duranensis (assembly GCF_000817695.3). Taxonomy (NCBI): domain Eukaryota; kingdom Viridiplantae; phylum Streptophyta; class Magnoliopsida; order Fabales; family Fabaceae; genus Arachis; species Arachis duranensis. Next base: position 100,916,374 of record NC_029772.3, on the reverse strand, counting down.
TTGTTTATAAAAAGAAAAAAAAAAAAGAAGAAGAAAAAGACAAATGTGTAAATAGTTAAAAGGAGGTGAGGGGGATATGGAAATACAAAAAGGGAAAAGAGAAGGGCAACATGGTCTTAAAATTAAAAATTTATAAAACGGTGGCATTGGTTGACCCTTAAGAATTCCAATGGCGGCCCCTACGCCGTTGGCCTTGCTTGCATCTTTCTCTCTCTCTCTCTCTTTCTCTTTCTCTTTCTCTCTCCATATGCGTATTAAAAAGCCAAGAAAGCCACTAACACTCAGCAACAACACAACACACACACACATAGCTACATAAGAAGCAACCCAAAGCCTCCTCCTCTCTCTCTCTCTCTCTCTCTCTCATTCATTCATTCATGGAAGAAGAACGGGTGGTGGTGTGGTTGTCGTGGGTGAAGGTGGTGTCGTTGAGTTGCGTAGTGGTGTTGGTGGCGCTGAGGGTGGCAGTGCTCCTATGGTGGAGACCTATGAGGATTCAAGCCCATTTCTCAAGACAAGGAATCAGAGGACCCCCTTATCGCTTCTTCATTGGTAACGTGAAGGAGTTAGTCTCCATGATGCTCAAGGCTTCTTCTCAACCCATGCCTTTCTCTCACAACATTCTCCCTCGCGTCCTCTCCTTCTACCATCACTGGAAGAAAATCTATGGTATGGTATATTCAATTTCATTCATTATTAATAATGCAATATTAAGTTAAGAGTATGTATGTAGTAGTAGTAGTAGTAGTAGTAGTAGTCCTCTTGCTCATGATTAAAATAAAGTTGGCGTTCCCCCAGTGTCATGATGATCATGATTGTGATTCTCTCTTCCCCCGTTACCTAGAAGAGGGAGGGGACTCACTCACTCACTGAATATTATTATTCCGGTGCTTCTTTTTCGCAATAACTTTTCAGGCTTTCTTAATTAGCTTTTTTTCTTTTTCTGAGCTAGCTGCTCTCCTAGCTGTTTGATGCATGATGTTGAAGTTCCAAATTTGGACTCTAGCTCCACCACCTGCTTCTCTCTTGTTCTTTTTCTTTCTTTCTTCCTTTATCTTTTCAATACTCTCCTTGAGTATACCAATACTACTCCCTCACCCTCAAAATCCAACCAGCCTCAACATTTGTTTCCTACTGACTCCCTCTGTATGGATGTCAGTGATACAAATCTTTGTCCATATTCTTCTTCCTATTATTTTTCCTTTTTCAATAATCCCATTTATTATTATTATTATTATTATTACTAAGCACTACTTTGTATGTGCTGCAGATACAGCCATAATTTGTATGATATGGAAGTGCACTTTGTTGGCATTGTGGAGAGTTGTCATCTGCTCTCTTTTTCTCTCCTCATGTCCTCTTCCTTTTGTTTTCTTATGGGAGGAATTCAATTTTGACAATGTAGTTGTATATGTTTGGTAACCGTTTTTAAAATTGACTTGTCTTCTTCTTCTTCGTTCCCACCTCTTCCCTCTCTGTGCTGTAGGGTCTACAGTACACTATCCATTGCTTCCTCTCGTCAATAATGTTTCCTGCTCCAATTCCCTCTTTTGCAAACTTGACACTTACTACTTGAGGGACTCTGCTACTTCCATCTTTGTGCTACATAACATACCACATAATTATGCTTATGAATGAACTAATCATAATTAACTTAAATTTAATTAATTAATACAGGTGCAACATTCATAGTATGGTTTGGACCGACTGTTCGACTTACGGTGTCTGATCCAGACCTTATCCGTGAAATCTTCACATCCAAGTCAGAATTGTATGAGAAAAACGAAGCTCCCCCGCTTGTGAAGCAGCTTGAAGGCGATGGACTCCTGAGCCTGAAAGGAGAGAAGTGGGCTCACCACCGCAGAATCATCTCTCCCACTTTTCACATGGAAAATCTCAAGGTAATTAATTAATTAATGAATGATTAAAGTTGAATTTTGAAATAAAGATATATAATGTGTATATACTTGTACAGCTGTTGATACCGGTGATGGGAACAAGCGTGGTTGAGATGTTGGAGAAGTGGTCGGAAATGGGGGAGAAAGGTGAGGTGGAGATCGAAGTTTCCGAGTTGTTTCAGAGCTTAACGGAAGACGTTATTACCAGGACAGCATTCGGAAGCAGCTACGAAGATGGCAAAGCCATTTTTCGCCTTCAATCCCAACAAATGCTCTTAGCCGCCGATGCTTTTCAAAAAGTCTTCATTCCCGGTTACAGGTACATTTACTACCTAGTACTCTATCTATCTTTCCCTCCATTCCTAAATTAATTAATAATAAGTACTAAGTACTATATACATACACACACAGTAAGTTAAATTAATTAATTAATTAATTATTTGCTGACTTGTATGTGTACAATGAATATTTATTTTGGATTAGATTTTTTCCAACAAGGAGGAATATAAAATCATGGAAATTGGAGAAGAAGATAAGGAAATCGTTGGTGAGGCTGATAGAGAGGAGGAGAGAGAGCAATAGTGGTAGTGAAGGGGCGAAGGACTTGTTGGGGCTGATGATAGAAGCGTCGATGGGGAAGGGAAAGAATGGGAATAGTGTGAGTGTGACGGTCGATGACATAGTGGAGGAGTGCAAGAGCTTCTTCTTTGCGGGGAAACAAACCACATCCAACCTGCTGACGTGGACAACCATCCTCCTGGCTATGCACCCACACTGGCAGGTGCAGGCACGTGACGAGGTCCTCTCTATGTGTGGATCACGTGACCTCCCCACCAAGGACCATGTTGTCAAGCTCAAGACGGTAAGCCACAAGCCCCATTAAGGCACCCACCACTCCTATTCAGATTATTATTAGGATTTGGACAAAAAATCATGTTTTGTCTCTTACACTCCCTTGTGTTTCTCTTTTCTTTCCTCTCAAAAACAATCTTGCCACCTTTTGCTGCTTCTTACCCCTCCCAAAGGGAACATCTATTGCATCTTGACTCATTTACTATACCCCTCAAGTGTCATTTCTGTCAATTAACAAACAATGGAGCCTCTTCTTTCAATATTTTAATAATTCTAATATCCTGCAGCTGAGCATGATTGTGAACGAGTCCCTAAGGCTATACCCACCCACAATAGCCACCATAAGGCGGGCAAAAGCTGACGTGGACTTGGGTGGTTACAAGATACCACGTGGGACAGAGCTCTTGATTCCAATCCTGGCCGTCCATCACGATCAGGCAATATGGGGCAACGACGTCAACGAATTCAATCCTGGCCGTTTCTCGGAAGGCGTTGCCCGAGCAGCAAAGCATCCAGTGGCCTTCATTCCTTTCGGTCTAGGTGTGCGCACATGCATCGGACAAAACCTCGCCGTTTTACAAACAAAACTAGCCCTTGCAATCATACTCCAGCGTTTTAGTTTCAGGTTGGCCCCAAATTATCAACACGCACCAACGGTCCTCATGCTTCTCTATCCTCAGTATGGGGCCCCCATCCTATTCCACCGTCTCCCCAAAACCGATCATCAAGATCAACGCTTGTGATTCACTTGTGGCTTTCCATGTATCCTGTATGTGTGCAAGCTTGTGTAGAGTATTAACTATTAAGTATATAATGTTGCCTTCAATTTAGGGACCAAATTAGCCCTCCCTTGTGGCTTTTTTCTCTCTAAAATATATAAATATATGTGTAGAGTTGAGAGAGATGTGTGGTTAGCAAAATTACGGTGGTGCCCTCTCCCTGTTTATCTACAAAAATACTGACTCTAGCATGTGAGCTTTGGTTTCGTTATTGGCCAAGTGTCTTATGCCAATTCAAAATGTAGCTAGTGTGAGTGAGTTATAGGACTAAACTAGTAGGTGGCTAACAATTCCCTAGAGGTACTTAACATGTGTATCTTGTGCATATTTTTTTTTATATATTTTTCCTTTCCTTTTTTTTTTCTTTTATTAACAAAGATTTGTAATTTTGTAATGCATTTTTGGCTCTTTGATTGTCTTTTGGCACTGCAACCATTGGTTCTCCTGTTATTATTTTAATCCTCTACTGTCTCTTCACAACTCTGTATTTTTGTTGTATCTGTCTCTCAGTGTTTGCTTCATTCAGAAATTCAATTGGCTAAATTACTCAGCTTAAGGACGATAATAGCATAACCTGACTCAAGTTGCGTGGTACGTAATTGGTGATTGATGGCGATATCAATAACAATCCGTGAGCTCTGAAAACAAAACCAACCACCTTAGATTAAAGTTCTCCACAATACAAATAATTATTTGCACCTCCTACTAACACCTGTTGTCTCGCACGTGATTTTCAAACTAGAACCTAATCTTAATTTTGATTGGAGAAATAAGATATACTAATCATATTATGTATATATATAAAAAATTAGTTATTTATATAAATTATATTTAAAACAAAAAATATATATTTAAAATAAGTTAAACACTATATGTATTTATACATAAATATAAAATGAAAAAGTATATGAACCAACTAATAATCAGCCAAGAATGGAACAACATAATTAATTATAATTAGTTTTATTAATTTATAATTTAATTTGTTTTCTAAATTATTGTTGACCACGTTCAAAACATGAAGGAAGATACGCTAGTGTTAGGAGAAAATCACGGAACAGATGCTTTGATCAGTCATTAGTTGGTTCCATATAATTAATTATGTTTTATTAATCCGTAACACATGAAACATAGAAATCATATCCAAAACCATCCAATTTACAAGAAAAAAAACATCCATATGTCTATCAGTAGCAACATCCTGTTAAAATCACCGGTGCCTCTGGTTTACCAGTTGGCTGATTCTTAGCTTATATAAAGTTAGTTCCCTAGCATTGTTGATATAAAATTTAATTTTTATCATCTCTAAATAAAAACAGAATTAATTTTATGCGAATTATTATAGAACGAGATTGAGTCAGCAATTAAAAAAAATTGTCCCTATCTACCCCATTTCTTATAGATAAATTGCTAGTTTTAGATTTGAGTTAGGTTAATTTAATCTTAATATCAACGTATAAGATGTGTAATTCAACTGTTTGGAGATATTCAATTCTTGATAGACTAAATTTGTAGATAACAGTTTTTTTTTTTTTATTGAAAGTGTTCTTGTGCTACGTAGCTTCTTCCAAGATATGTCTCATTTTTTCTGAAGAGGGATTCGTATATTCGTTTCTTTTTATTTGGATACTTGGATGAGTTATATTTCAATTAGGTCGGTTGAAACACAAGAGTTTAGATATTTATTAAAAAATATTCCAATATGATTAAAAAATATACTTTTTTTTTTTAAGTTTGGATTTTTTTTATGAAAAATGTTAAAAAATTATTAGAATTTATGATTTTTTTTTGAAAAAAAAAACGTTCAACACAACAAAGTAGAGCAGAGATCCATGAGTACAAGTACATCTCAAAATACAAGCATTACTAAATCCGCAAGAGTCACCTCAACCTCTCGTTATCTTCGGCATTGTCATCAACAACCAAAGAGAGTATCACCAATCCACTCATCGGAGAGTGTAAAGGACCTGTTGATGATTTCCACCACTCCTAAGCCATGATTATTGAATACCCGATCATTTCTTTCTAATCAAATTGCCTAAATTATAGCGAAGAATCCAACCAACCACCTCTTTCTCTCTATTTTTCTCTGTGCAGCATGCGTCCAGCTCTCAAAGTGTTGCTTTAGTGTACCTGGGATAGTCCATGACCTTCCAAGGGCGAAAAGCCATGCGCTCCACACCTGCCAAGTGAGTTCGCAGCCAATGAACAAGTGAAAACCAGACTCAACAGCCTTTCCGCATAATGCACAGATATTATCAAGCTGACCGATAACACCTAATCTGGATAGTCGTTTTTTAGTATTCACCCTCTCAATCAACACAAACCATGTAAACAGTTCCACTCTTTGCGGGACAAAACCTCTCCAAACAGCACTAGTGAAGCTATAGCTAGTTATGGCCTCCGGGATGACCGAATCCTGCATCACCTTTACAAAGGAGTTTGTGGGGAATGTACCAGTTCTATCAAATTTCCAAACGACCCTATCCTCTCTCTCATTTGTAAGTGTTACTGACAGTAAGCTCTCATGGAGTTGGTTCAAGAGCTCCAGTTCCCATTAAAACAGCTGCCTCCTCCACTGAAAGCTCCATATCCACTCTAAATTTATGATTTTTTGTCATTATTTTTAATTATTAATTTAATTTTTTTAGTCTAATAATCAAATAATATATTTTAGTTCATAATTTTAAATATTAATGATTAATTATTAACCAAAAAATAATAAATTTTAATGGTCTTTTCACATTTTTTTATAAGTGATGTATCATATAAAATATATTTTTTTTAAAATCGAAGATAGAGTGATTTAAACCTGTGATATTTTAAGTGTGTATGGAGATGAAAATTGTATTATTTGAGTTATAGTTCGTTGGCATGAGATATAAATAATCATAATGAAAATAATTATTCTACAAATATGAAAGTTTAACGTATAAATCATCAGTCAATGACCAAATTATTATTTGATTACAATGGAGTTATAACAGATTAACAGATAAAAAATTAGAAAGAATACACGACACTTAAGCATTCTAGATGGCAGAGTTTAATCTTTCCGGCCTAAAAAATCTTTTTATGATTGGTTGTCCCCAAAGGAGAAGCATCGGTCAAGCGATTTGGTTTTGATAATTTGACCCTCCATGATGAAGAATTATTAGCTTCTCAATGTAGACTTCACTTTTGTGATCTCCATAGATGCAGTTACCAACTTTTAGAACAAGAAAGAAAGAAAAAAAATGATGAGTACCAAAGCAATATATTTTGTGTAACTAGTTAGCCACTGAACTCCACTGGCCTTCACTTCCCAAGAAAGAAAGACATGTCATAATGTAATGTAATGTAATAGCCTCTTTCTTATAATGTATGGTATGGTACTCCAAAATTGAATCCCTTTTCTTGAATTAAGGGGAGCTATATTGCTATACAGGTAAGATTGCGAAACCCCATAGTTGTTGGGTTTCTAAGTTCCTTCCTTCCTTCGTTTCTTGTTACATTGTTTATTCAGTTTTTAAGGCTTGTGATCTGTGCAGCCCCTGATTTCCAGCACCACGCATTCTTCACCATATGTTCGTACAATATGTCCTCCGTAATTACTTCATTTACAATTCAATTAACAAATTGTACATCATTACTACTTAGATTTCAAATCAGGACAAAATTATTATATTATTCTTTTCTTTTAAAAATAAGTGTCGTTTTCATTTTGTATATTTATTAAAAAATTAATGTGTTTAGATCAATTTAAATGTTAACATAACGATCTATATTGACATGCATTGTGATATTTTCTAATCATATTTAAGGGGAGAATAGTTGCCTCGCTAGAAGGCTAGTTGCTTCTTTATTCATTTGATTGTCATAATTTGGTGATGCTACATAATTAAATTATTTTAATAAATTAAATTTAATTAAGTTGGTTTAATTATTTATTGCCACAATAAAATCAATTAAAAAAAGAGACACAAAAAATTTAATTAAATTTGATTACAAAAATAATTTATTCACTTAACATATTTTGTCACAATCTACTGTCATGACTGTAAAATATTAAATTTAGTATTTTTTAAGAATTTAATTTTGATGTATTATCAGTATAAAATAGTTTTACATGTGCATTTAATTATGTAATATTATATTAGCAAAAATAACTATCTTTCACATTGACTCCGTGAGGAGTGATCATTTAAAAGAATGAATGTAATTGTATAACTACTGTATAAAACGCTTTACACAATCAGTACATTAAAATTAATTTTTTTTTAATTTTAAATGATCATGGGAATATAATTTTCTTTCAAGTATAGATGTCAATTCTTAAAAGTGAGGGTAATAAAATAGAACTAATAATATAACTAGAAAAAGAAGAGGACTAGATCAGAGGATTAAGATTTGTGTTACTTGAAGGATTTAAAGGGAGAATAAATAGAGAAGCTTAATTTTAAGAGAGAAAATGTTATTTGGAAGCAAAGGGGACCATAATCCAGCATGCATAACATTATTTATTGTTTCTAGTTCATGGGATTTGCGGCATTTTATGAGTTGTAATTTATTAAGAAGCAAGATTTTAGAGCAACACCCCTTTGTGTAGTGCTTTTTGGGATCTTCTCATGCCCTTCCGGGGTGTGGGGGGAAGAGTTCTAGTTTCTCTCCATTTTTATTTTTATTTTTTATAAAAAAAATATTGTTATTTATTTTATGGTCCCCAAGGTGCATGTGGTTAGGGGAGATCTTCTTGTCTTCTAATTCTAGTTTTTTTCCTTTTAGTAGCTTTTTATTAAAGGGAAACCAAAGCATGCCATGCAGCATGTGGCCCCATTCCATAATTACCTTGTATGTCCTAAATATTTTCAATTGCAAAAATAAAAAAAAAATAAAAAATGTACACCTAGCTACAATCCTAGTAGAGTGATTGTGAGTCATTTATTCCTGTTATGTAATCTTGAAAATTGTGTAGTAGATAGAGATATATAATTAGTACCATGCATACAGCTAAGGATACTATTCTATTGCTATTATTATTGTTATTATTTTTATATGATTTGGCATTCTGTGTGTTACTGTGTGATGTATGTGGTCGATGATAATTCGAGTATGCTTTTTGCTATGAATCATGGGAATCGCGGGATTATGCCTTGAGCATACCAATCACATAAAACAATAACATAATGTTTCACGTACCAATATTTTTTATTATCCAATATTTCTTTCTTTTAACTAATTATTGTTCCGCATATCCTCTCCTCTCTTATTATATACTCCTAGTAATGCACGTCTTAATTTTAGAGTTTAATTTGGTTTTTAAAAATAGTAATACTTGAGACTTAATAGAATAATAAAACATTTTATATGATTATTTAATTAATTTTATTCTTTTAAATAACTACTTACTTAATTAACATAAAATATAATAATTATTTTTGTTAACGAACTTAGATATACATGTAAAATTATTTTACATTGATAATATATCAAAATTACTTTTTTTATATTTAAAAAATTTTTTCATAATAAAATATGTTTTTTGATTAAATATGTGTTTAGAAAAAGATAATTATAAATCACCTACTAAAAGAGTCTTAAAATAACAAAATTTAAACGTGCATTTTTATATGATGCATTCGGAATTTATTACTATCTATGCCAATCTTTATTGTTCGTTGTTTCATTTTTATATTTATGTATCGAAATTTGAACTTAGATTAGAGAAATGATATGTATCTGTCTTCAATGCCCCAAAGGCCCAAACTCTTCTTCAATTCCAAAATTAAATATTCTTTTTTAGACCAAAATTAAAAAAAGAAAAAGAGGGAAAAATTTTCTAAACGAATTATGTGTTCTTAATGAGGATACTAATATCAGGTGGCCCTCACAATAATACAAATAATTTATGACTATGAATAGACAGGTAATGTTATTTTAGTAAACCTAACCCAATGTTTCTTGCTAGTACTATTTATGTTTCTCTACCATAATGTAGAGAGAATATTTTTAAAATCCCAAAGTAAATGCACGAGATCTATGGCACTGGGTAAGCACAGTATTTGTGCAATAATAAGAGAAAAATAATTAATTAAAGTTGAGTTAAACTAATCCTTAATGTCCCCTAATTAGGCACTCATGCCAAAGCAATTGAGCTGGCTAATGTCTGCCCCTTAATTTTAATTAGAGAAACATTTGTCGGTTTTGCCATGTATGTAATGCCCCAAAGAAATTTATGTCTCATGAGCATGCCACCTCTCTCTCCATTAACCCATTGCCTTAGGAATTTGGTGTCAATAATAATATGTGTGTCAGTTTGTGCAGAGAGATCTCAGTCCCTTATGATGATGATGATTATGATGATCAATTTGCCAGTTACAGAGCTAGTAGCAAATCACTTACATGGGAAAATCAAACATAATTTTCTGGATTAGGTGGATCTGCCGCCCATAACTCCAAAATAGAGACACAAACAAATATATACATGTAACATTATTTCTCTCTATTTAGTTACACCTTTAGTCAAAATAAATTAAATTCAACCATTCTTTTGTATCTTATATGTCATAATTTAGTACTTAATAATATGGTTTAATTTCTCCATCCATCATGGTCCCTGGCCCAAAAAAAAAAAAAAACCCACAGCAATGTCAAGAGATGAACATACAGTCTAGTAATAATGTAATATAATCAAATAAATAAGATAATGGTTAATTCACTTATTTTTGTTTTAAGATTTGCTTAATTTTATATTAATTAGGAATTATTCGAATTATTAAAGTTAAAAATATCTTACACTTATAGATATATTATTGTATAAAATTTACATATGATTCATGTCTACAAACTTTGATCAACTATATTATAATTGAAGAGATTTAATCTTAGACAAAATAAATGAGAGTTAATACGTTGTCTCACTTATAAAAGTTGGAGACTATATCCTCAAAACAATGAGAAGATTTCTAATTAGAGTAGCAAATATATCTCATTGATTTACCCTTATCTGTGTTAGCTAGTTTCAGATGCAAATTCCAAAATATGAAAAAAATAATATGTATGTGGTTGATAAAAATTGAAAAAAAAAAAGAAAAAGAAAAAAAGAGAAGTAGGAATATAATGATGTAAATGCAAGAAGATGAAAGAAGGTGTAAGGGCAAGAATGGTATAAGTATATAGTGAAGAGAAGAGGCCCTTTGGTTTGAAATAGATAGGGCCAATATATGAAAGGACTTGTCCCATATTATTATGTGTGAGAATTTACTTCTCTCCCTCCTGTGTGAGTAACATTTTCATGTGATGTGCAGATGTTAGAGGTTGAGAGTGACCCTAAAATGCTCACTCAAAAATTGTAGGTATTCTCTTTCTCTATCTATCTCACCCTAAGAAGCTAGTGAGAGAGAGGCAGCATCACATGGGAGTACCAATCATGAAGGAAGCAAATGAGACAATGCTAGAGGATTTGGTGGAGCCACATTAATGCACAACTCATTTGTAGCTTTCCTATCCGTCAACTCTTTTTGTTATCTTCTTACAACAACAAAAAAATGTGCAACTCATTTTCTACTTTTATTCACAACACATGTGAATAACCGCTTTACTTGTTGTAATTAAAAAAATAAAATCTAAAATGCTACTACATGCACCTTCAAATGCAACTTGTTGCTGATAGCGATGACATACAAAAATGAAAAATCCCATTCTGCAACAGCCGATAGTCATTTAAAAAAAATAATAATGGAGTAAAGAAATATGTTCATTGTAACTTCAATTATTATGACTATAGCTATGGCCGATCAATGGAGCAAGCTAGGGTCTAACATCTAGGTTTCAAGTTTGAAATGCACATCTTTATTTGTGATGATTTTAATTTACTTAAGGTCGCATTTAAGATTTGGTGGACTTAATATCTAAAAAAATTTACACACATTTATTATAAGGTGTACCGTGTACTCATTGAATTAATAAAGCTTTTCTTATCTTATATTGTGGCACCATTCTCTCCTCTAATTAATTTTGTCTTCTTTCTATTTTTCTTTTAAAAATACCATAAAAATTTAACTACATATGGACTTTCTCTACCAAAAAGAATCAAATTGCATTTTGACATATCGTATTCCCTGTCTCCTAGCTAGAAAATTTTGATTATGAAACAAATCAAATCATATTTGTAAGTTGTAACTCATTTAGTTATGACTAAACCTGCGGCAAAATAATTGAAATGCCATTTTGAAATTAAATATCTTACAATCAATGCTTATGGTAAAGTGTTTTAAAAAATAAACCGCATAAAATTATGATGATCAATCCGATCCCATTCCTTAAGAAGGGATTAACGATTGGTCTTCCATCTTATTATAGAATGAAGAATATTTGTCTACGTGTTTGTTAGCATCCTTATGAGTATGTGTACAGTAACTGATATAATTGTACCTAATTAATACAATTATACATCAAATATAGCTCTCGTGGCTAATTTTTTGTGTCATATTTTTATAAATGTTTGGCCGATTCTCAACTCCCTCAAAGAAAATGCACCATAAAAGTTAGTTACTATTATAGTAGAAGAGAAAGTTTAGTGGTCTATTAAAATTTTATCAACACTTAAATTAGTAAAAAAAAGTGATTAATTTTATACTATTAAATATAATCTTATACAGTTAAAAATATTAATAATAACTAATTGATAACTATAAATTACAAAATCTACCGAATAAAAAATAGCTAAATATATATAAAAAATTAAATTTATCCAGAAAAAGTAATGTACAAATTTTTTTACTTCGAGGTAACCTCTCTAACGTGAAACTCGTTGTTTTCTTTAATGATATATTGGATAGGGTGTGATTAGCATAAAAATAGCATAGTAATGTTTATATACAAAACTATACTTAACAGAATTTTTCTTGAAATGATTTCTTTTATTATAATTTTTATTTTTTTAAAATTTATTTAATAAATAATTATTTAAAAAATTGAATATAATTGGATGACTATATAAAATATTTCGTATTAGTACAGCAAAACTAAACTCATATATATAAAATCGAAAATCGTCACTATAGTTCGCTATCTTGATGCGACCAATTTCTGATAATCTCAAAGTCTTTTTAGTTAATTATCAGTTCCTGTACCACTAAAAGGTTTGATAAGCACTTCCAACCACAGTAGTCCAATAATTGAAGCAATCAAGAAAGCATTATAATCTTATACCCATTTATTAGCACCCACTGAAGCTCAGCCACAAAAATTAAATAACTCCAAAGATCTCTTAGCAAAAACCCGTTTGGTTTTAGTCATTTCCTGCTAACATGCATGCAACTCTTAGTCTTTCACCAAAGTAGCCCTTTTTAGTTTTTTATGCCTATCTTATAGGCCCAAAATATGTCGCTTCATTCTACTATGATTGATTATATGGTAAAAGTTCACGTCAATTGTTAAATCACTTGGGACAAGTAAATACGATACATTAAACATTACTATTATTTAATTTTGTCACGCTGTCTACACAATTCAGGAAAGAAAGATATATATACATCCATATATGGAAAATTTAAACTCAACATTATTAAACTTTAACCACACTTTCTTTCTCGATTTGCTGTAATTTCAATCAAAACGTAATATTAGTGTAAAGTCTACATCTAATAATGGCAAATATGGTGGCTGACAAATTGGCAAAAATATATGTTTTATATTGTATAGTTTGTTTTAATTTAATTTATTGTTGTTTTCTGTATACCAACAAGAACATTTTTAGATCTTAAACTGTATACAAAATGCATGTATATGATGCAAAGTTAAATACATATAAGATTTTAATTTTTTTTAAAATAAGTACAGTTAATTTTTATACATGTTTTTATAGCTTAAAATTTTCTGATATAAAAAATTGTAATAATTTTCTAAAAAGTTTATAATTTAAATTTATTTATTACAAGTGCACATTTTATTTTTATTTTCTTTTGAAAACAATGAATTTTGTTGATGATCGAACTCGGTAAGAAATAGAATTTTACATAAATATCCAATCGTATATTATCACATTAGCAAAAGTATTATAACAATGGTATAAATAACGGTATAACAAAGTATAAATTTATCAAAATTAAATTAACCCTAATGACTCGGAACCCACATTTGGGAATTAGTCCCATCAAGCCTATTACAATTCACTATACTGCACAGGATAGAAGGGTTATTAGAATATATTGAAACAAAGAGAGCAACTCCTATCAAATTATATATATTTTTTCAGTTGTTGTATATCCGATTATCTTCAATTTTCCTAAGCATGAAACAGAATATTATTTGAAGGCTAAGTGCATTCACCGAGATGGAAGCTAAGGCTAGGTTCTTTTTTTACTATTATTATTTAGCAAGGTTGAAGGTCTTTTTAGTGGTCTGAATAAAGTGGAAGACTACTAAGTATCTTTACATTTTGTATTTTGTTTAAATCATGAAAAAGGAAGATTATTTGAAATATGAGATCCAAGTCATATAAGGTCCAAGATTTTGAGGCTTGTCCAAAAATAAAAGGCCACTAGAGTAACTTCATTGTTGTTGGGCTAAACAATAATATTCAAGAATAAGAATTAAGAAACCCTGTCGAAAAACCAAGAAGAATAAGAATTTGCTTATCAATGTTTGCAGATATATCTCTGTTTGGGCTAGGCTATACATCCCAGACAATGACCAAAAAAAATTTTATTCATAGAAAATTTATAACTGTCAAATTAATACTTTTGTCATTTGAAAAAAAAAGTCTAATTTATTTTATAATAATATTTTTTAATTTAATTATTTTATAATAAAATTTATTAATAACTTATTTGTTTAATAATATATTAAAAATTTGATTGAAAGTAACAACAAATTAATCTATTTAACATGAATATTTTTTTAGGACTTCCTGAATAATAAAAATTTGCAAGAGATAAATTGTTTAATTTGAAATTCATTGAAAACCATGTTTACTAGAAAATAAAGATGAAAAAAAAAAATTAAAGGTACTTTGTTTATAGCTGAAAGATTTGTTAGTATCTCAATATTTTGTATTGATGTTAGACTGCACAAATAGATTGACGACTGAACGAAGGGAATACAGATCAAACAGTTGTTAATTGGTGAGATCTCTTCTTTATATTTTGTTTATTCTGGTGGGGTCAAACGACCAGCCCTAAACACTGAAGGTGGGGGTGAGGGTGATGGCAATAATTTTGCATGATTTTTGAGGTCATTATACTATATACAAAATAAATAGCACAGAAATTTGGGGCTAAAATGTAAGAAATATAGTTAATAGTCAAAGTAGTCTTTAAAAAATTAATAGTGCTTTAATTTAGTTTTTGAAAGATTAAATACTTTAAATTAATTCTTAAAAAAAATATAATCTAAATTTAGATTTGGTACTTTCATTAATTAGATGATAATATGAGACATAATTATTTTGCAATACATCATTATCTAATTAACAAAAGAACAAATATGATTTAATTTTATTGTTTTTAGATACTAATTTGGGATATTTGTTCTTTTGAGACCAAATTAACGAATCTAATTTTTTAGACTTTGATTGTTTATAAAGACAAAACACTTAAGTATGGACATATAAATAGAAAATTATGTTTAACATGACATAAATAACGATATTATGTTTTGGGATATTGAATTAATATATTTTGTCTTTTTTCTAATAGAAAAAATATAGAGACACTAAATAATATATAAAGACATAATTTATTATTATTATTATTATTATTATTATTATTATTATTAAATTTTTATAATTATATTTTTTATTATAGTATTTTTTATTTTATAATTTATTTGAAAAAATAAGGTAGATTAAACTTTTATTATTTGTCATTTTATTGTTAACCCATAAGACATAGGTTTCACCAATTAACCGTGGTTACATTTCTCTCTCATTGATTCAGCCATGGTTTGTGCAACAGATATTGCTCATGGTAACTGACTAACAGAATCTCTTTGACTTTAATATGTTTAGTGCCTTTTCTTTGGGCAGAAATATTAGTGCCCTATCAGCATTGAAAAAAATACCTTAATAGTAATGGTTGTTATAAAATAAATAAATATAAAATAAAAAAATATAAATAAAATATTTTAGTTTTAAAATTTATTAATATTATTATCTCATTATAATAAAAGTAATTTATATATTGTTACGGTGGGTAACCGGAGATTAATGGGCTGGATGGTGTTGATTGGCCCAAATGTGTGAAGGAGGAGGACTCCGAATGGATCTGCAATTCGGGAGGCTCCGTCCGACTTGTTTGTGCGAGGAGATGGGGGTGGTACCTGCAAAGACACTCCGATGCCTAAGTTAGCAAGGGTGTGAGCAGGTCTAGAGAGTATTGGGCTTAGAGATATCTGAGGGGTGTCAGTGTATTTATAGTGGTGAGCCAATAACCACCATTGGAGTAGTGCCATATTTTTAGGGCGTTAACCGTCCCATTATCTTAGGGAGGTTAAGATATGGCTCGTGGAAGTGGTTAGAGAGATTCTAGGGATAGTTATTCATTTAAATGATTGTTTATCCGCCAGCTAATCTCGTGCCCGACTTCTTTAGAACAGGTCGTGGTGAGTACCAACTTCATAGGATGAAGATTGGTACTGGTGAGACCCAACCCTTTGGATTAGGTCCTTTGCTTGATCCTGGGCCTTTATTATTGGGCCAGAGTATGAATAGTGCCCCTACTCGAGCCCAATTTTTTCAAGATTTGGGTTCGAGTATTCTACTCGGGGTCGTAGCCGACTTATTGGAGGACCGACGTGATTTTCTAAAACCGACGTGACTTTCCGTGTCCTTTTGGTTCTGACAGTTACGTCTAATCAAGCGTCGTGTCCGTTAGCACGTTTATAAATACTTTCGCTCTTTTTTATTTTTTCGTTTCTGCAATTTTTCGAATTTCTTCTTTCTTCGTTCGTGCTGCATTCTTGTGTTTCGGAGACTTCTGCTTCTTCCAACCTTCATTTTTGGATAAAGGTTAGCTTTTCTTCTTTCGTAACATGCTTTGTGTTTGCATGCTTTATTTTGTAGATAGATAGGTTGGTTTGTAGACTTTGGTTCCGTATCTCCTCCCTTTAGAGACCGTGTTTTTTATTTTTCTTTTCTTTTTCCCTTGTAGGTTTTTGTTACCTTTTTAAGAAAAAGAAATGGCTTCCGTAGATGTTCTTTCTCAGTGGGTTGATGTCACGGTCCTAGGGGAGGAACCCTTGGTCGATGCTGAGTTTATTACTCAGCTTCGTACTCACCACATGATTTGTACTTCTGAGGAGGACGAGCCAAAGTATGAGTTGGTAGTCCCGGGTCCAAAAGACCGGGTTTGTTTTGGGAGGGCCGATGAGGCGGCCCCTCATTTTTTCTTTATGTATGAGTGTATGATCACCCGTTTGGGTGTTTTTCTTCCTTTTTCGCATTTTGAGATGTCTGTTTTGCACCACTGTCGAGTTGCCCCTACCCAACTTCACCCCAATTCTTGGGGTTTTCTGAAAATTTACCAATTTATTAGTCACACTTTGGACTTTCCGACCTCTTTGAGGATTTTCTTCTATCTTTTCCACATGACTAAGCCCTTTAGTGGGCTAAATAACAAGCAGCAATGGGTGTCTTTCCGAGCCATACAAGGTCGGAGAATTTTCACCCTTTTTGACGAATCCTTCCACGACTTCAAAAATTATTTTTTCAAAGTGCAAGCTGTAGAGGGTCACCACCCCTTTTTCTTGGATGAGAATTCTTCTCCTCGCTTTCCCCTCTATTGGTTGGAGGCCTCCCCTTGTGAGAAGTACGGTCTGGACGACCTGGATGAGGTGGAGGCGGCCATTGTGGGATTTTTCCGAGAAGTGTGGGGGAGGGCCCCATACTTGGATACTAGGAAATTCCTCCAGGGATCGCCGACCTTTGTTCGGTCGCAACTAGGTAGTTTTTATATATGTGTATACATTTCTTATTTTCGACTTGTATCTGCTGACTTGAGGTTTGCCGACTTGTAATTTTTGCTAATTGTTTCTTTTGCAGACATGGCAAGGAAGAATGCTCAGAAATCTTACCAGAGAGTTTAGGATGCTAAAGCAAAGTCCCGGGCTAGGGCTGGTGGTGCCAGGGCAATCATCTCTCCTCCTCCTCCTCCTCCTCCTCCTCAGAACGTGGGGACTCCCTCTCAGCCCATTGTGATTTCTTCTTCAGCCTTATCTCGGCCGCTCCCCTCCGCCCGACTTCTTTCTGAGCCAGAAAAGAAGAAGCACAAGACTTTAGAGTCTGGCTCTTCTTTTGATGGTGGGGTTAAGGTGGATGCTCTTGCATTCGTTCGAAAGAACATCTATCCTCATATAAGTATGGATGATGTTTCTGTTCGGAACGACCTTACCACTCTGGCTGAGGAGGGT
>NC_029772.3:100895312-100898410 GCF_000817695.3 Arachis duranensis | reverse complement strand
GTTTGTGGCAAGCTTTTGGATATTTTTGAGAAGACTCCTCTCATCTCTTTGGGGTTAACCTCGAAGGTTGAGGAGCTGGAGGGGAGGCTTCTTTCTTATCAGGAGCATGAGAGGGAGTTGAAGGAGGAGGTCGTCAAGCTGAGGGCGGAGAGAGATAGCCTTCGGGAGAAGGAGAGTAAGTTGCGGGCCCAATGCAAAATGGAGGCGAGTTTGAGGAAGACAGCACAGGAGAGTTATCAGAGTTTATTTCAAGATCTTGTGTCTGTGAAGAAGGATTTGCTGAACTCTCGAAATGCGTATGCCGAGTTGGAGGATTCTATCGCTGATGGTGCCGAGGAGGCTTGGAGGATTTTCAAGGAGCAGGTCGGAGTTATTGCTCCTGATTTGGATTTTTCTCCTTTAGATCCGGACAAGGTCGTCATTGACGGTGCTATTGTGGATCCTCCTGCTCCCGTAATTGTTTCCGAGTCAGAATTGAAGACTCGGGAGCAGAGGATTATTGAGTCCCCTCCTCGTTCCAAGGACGCTTCGAGTTCTTCTGTTGTTCCTCCGACTTCCTCTTCATCTCCTGTGGATGCCTCTCTTCCCGGCCTTGGTGGCGCTCCTCCTGACTCTGGTGGTGGTGATCCGTCTACTCTTCTGCAGAAATAATTTCTATGTGGCTATATGGGGGCTCGGCCTGTGGGTCCCCTTTTTTTAAACTCTTTATACTTGTTTGTTGGTGGTATTCGTTGAACAATTTCTTTTGACCTTTCAAGGCCGTAAACAAAATATTTAAAAATACCCTTTTTTAATAAGGGTTTTAAATTAACAAAATAAATACCCTTTTCTGGATAAGGGTTTAAGTTACCTTATGCGTGTATGCTTTTCTGATTTTGATTTTTCGAAGTCCCCTTGATCTTTTTCTGAAAACCTTTCCTTTTGGCTTGTCTGTTTTTCTGAGCCTTTCTGTTTAAGGACTTTTAGGACAGTCTTTAAACTTTTTCCTAGGTTTTTCAATCTCTTTTTTGTTATTCCTTATACTCAACTTTGATTTATTGAGTTCTTATGAATTAGGTTATTTTTGCGATGCGTTTTTCTTCTACTCGGTTCTTCACTCCAATTCACGGGTCGAAGTGTTTCCGAGCTTTTCTACTTGGGTTTTCATTTCGACTTATGAGTCGGATTATTTCCGAGTTTTTTTTTTACGATCAACTTGTATAACCTCTTTACACCGACTTGTACCTCGTCGTTTTATCCTGACGACCATCTAGATCGGTTCATGGGATTTTCACGTTTTGTCGAGCTTAAGTCGGCGCGTTTCGTAGAAAGACTTAGAAAATAGAAAGGAGTTTATAAGAGATATTGTAATGAAAAAAGATCTTTTATTGATTGGGGAGGTACCTTCTTGCTACTAAGGGTTTTTAATAGCCTATTTTCCCTTAGCCTCTACTATGATGCCTCGTTAAAAACCCTCCTCCAGAAAAAACCCTTTGATATTAGGAAAAAATCATGAAGTTGGGAAAAGAGTACATCAGGGAGTAGAGTTCGCTTTTAACTGTAGTACCTTTTCATATTACAAGCATGCCACGACCTTGGGAACTCAGTGCCGTTCAGGTCGGTTACTTTATAATAACCTTTTCTTGAAACTTCGTTGACTTTGTATGGTCCCTTCCAATTAGCAGCAAGTTTTTCTTCCCCTGATTTGTTGACTCCGATGTCGTTTCTGATTAAGACCAAGTCATTCGGGGCAAATGTTCTTCGAATGACTTTTTTGTTGTACCTTGTAGTCATCCTTTGCTTCAATGCTGCTTCTCTTATCTGGGCATCTTCTCGGACTTCCAGGAGCAAGTCGAGCTCCTCTTTGTGCCCCTGTATGTTTCCAATCCCGTCATGGAGAATTACCCTTGGGCTTTGCTCATTGATTTCTATTGGTATCATTGCTTCTACGCCATAGACTAGTTGGAAGGGCGTTTCTCCAGTGGCGGATTGGGGCGTTGTCCTGTAAGCCCATAGCACTTGGGGGAGCTCTTCAGCCCAAGCTCCTTTTGCTTCTTGCAATCTTTTCTTTAGCCCTGCCAGTATGACTTTGTTGGCTGCCTCGGCTTGCCCATTGGCTTGCGGGTGCTCCACCGAGGTGAACTGGTGTTTTATTTTCATACTGGCTACTAAGCTTCTGAAGGTAGAATCGGTGAATTGGGTTCCATTATCTGTAGTAATGGAATAAGGTATCCCATATCTTGTGATGATATTTTTGTAGAGGAACCTCCGACTTCTTTAAGCGGTGATGGTGGCCAATGGTTCTGCTTCTATCCACTTTGTGAAGTAATCTATTCCCACGATCAGGTATTTGACTTGTCCTGGCGCTTAGGGAAAAGGACCTAACAAATCCATTCCCCATTTTGCAAAGGGCCATGGAGAAGTGATACTGATGAGCTCTTCTGGTGGAGTCACGTGGAAATTTGCATGTATCTGACATGGTTGACACTTTTTCACAAATTCTGTGGCATCTTTTTGCAAGGTCAGCCAGTAGAATCCATCTCGGATTACTTTCCTGGCTAGTGACCTTGCTCCAAGATGGTTTCTGCAGATCCCACTATGTACTTCCTCCAATACCTCGGCAGTTCTTGAGGTCGGTACACACTTTAATAATGGTGTTGATATCCCCCTTCTGTAGAGAATATTTCTCACCAAGGTGTAGTGTTGTGCTTCCCTTTGGATCTTTTTAGCCTCTTTCTCTTCTTCTGGGAGGATGTCGAATTTCATGTATTCGACCAAGGGGTTCATCCATCCGAGGTTTAAACCGACTACCTCAAGTACTTCTTGTTTGTCTTCTGTTTTTACTACTGAGGGTTCCTGGAGGGTTTCTTGGATCAGGCTTCTGTTGTTCCCTCCCGGCTTGGTACTTGCTAACTTGGATAGGGCGTCCGGTCTGCTGTTCAAATCCCGAGTTATGTGTTTTACCTCGGTTTCTGCAAAGCGCCCAAGGTGCTCCAGAGTTTTCTCCAAGTACCTCTTCATATTTGGGTCCTTTGCCTGATACTCTCCGCTTATCTGGGAGGTCACCACCTGTGAGTCGCTGTATATCATCACCTTTGTAGCACCGACTTCTTCTGCCA
>NC_029772.3:100893507-100894690 GCF_000817695.3 Arachis duranensis | reverse complement strand
TGGGCTTTTCATTTCTAGGATGGCTCTACACTTATCGGGATTGGCTTTGATCCCTCTTTGTGTTAGCATAAATCCTAGAAATTTCCCTGCCTCCACCGCGAAGGCGCACTTTGTGGGATTTAGTCTCATCCCATGCAGCCTTATGGTGTCAAAGACTTGTGAGAGGTCTGACAAGAGGTCGACTTCTTTCTTGGTCTTTACCAGCATGTCGTCGACGTATACTTCCATTAGACTCCCAAGGTGAGAGGAAAACACTTTATTCATCAACCTTTGATATGTGGCTCCTGCATTCTTTAATCCGAATGGCATGACCACGTAGCAGAAATTAGCTATGGGTGTGATGAATGATGTTTTCTCCTGGTCTGGCTCATACATTGGGATTTGATTATATCCCGAGTAGGCGTCCATAAATGATAAGTATTGATACCCCGAGCTGGAGTCCACTAGGGTATCAATACTTGGCAGTGGATAAGGGTCATTGGGACATGCCTTATTTAAGTCGGTATAGTCGACACACATTCTCCATTTGCCATTCTGTTTTTTGACTGTACTACATTGGCTAGCCATGTTGGGTACTTGACTTCTCTGATGAAGCCAGCTTCCAGGAGCGCCTGCACTTGCTCTTCTACTATTAGGGCTCGTTCTGAACCGAGCTTGCGTCTTCTTTGTTGTACAGGTCGGGATCCCGGATAAACCGAGAGCTTGTGGGACATGAGCTCGGGGTCTATCCCAGGCATGTCAGAGGCCTTCCAGGCGAAGAGGTCGGAATTATCTCTTAGGAGCTTAGTCAATTCTTGTTTTAGGGTTTCCCCTAGGTTGACTCCTATATGAGTATTTTTTCCTTCCTCTTTGCCGACCTATATCTCCTCGGTTTTTCCTTCCGGTTGTGGTCGCAGCTCTTCTCTGGCCCTTGCACCGCCGAGCTCTATTGTGTGAACTTCTCTACCCTTTCCTCTCAGATTTAGGCTTTCATTGTAGCATTTCCTTGCCAACTTTTGATCCCCTCTTACCGTTGCTATCCCTGCGGAGGTCGGGAATTTCATGCAAAGGTGGGGAGTGGATACCACGGCTTCGAGTCGATTAAGGGTAGCTCTGCCGATTAAAGCATTATATGCTGACCCCACATCAATGACTATGAAGTCTATACTCAGAGTCTTTGATTTTTCCCCTTTTCCTAAAGTGG
>NC_029772.3:100873142-100893436 GCF_000817695.3 Arachis duranensis | reverse complement strand
GGTGTCGGGGTAGGCTCTTAATTCTTTCTCATCCAACCCTCGCTTGTCAAAAGCGGGCTTAAAAAGGATATCCGCCGAGCTTCTTTGGTCTACTAGGGTTTTGTGGAGATGGGCATTCGCCAGGATCATAGTTATTACTACTGGATCATCGTGTCCAGGGATTATTCCTTGCCCATCTTCTTTTGTGAATGAAATGGTGGGGAGGTCGGATGACTCTTCTCCGACCTGGTAGACTCTTTTGAGATGTCTTTTGCGAGAGGATTTGGTGAGTCCCCCTCCCGCAAACCCTCCTGAGATCATATGGATATGTCTCTCTGGAGTCTGCGGCGGTGGGTCTCTTCTATCCATATCGTCTCGCTTTCTCTTTCCATGACCGTCCGACCTTTCTATGAGATATCTATCAAGCCGACCTTCTCTAGCCAGCTTTTCTATCACATTTTTAAGGTCGTAACAGTCGTTTGCGGAGTGACCATGTATTTTATGGTACTCACAGTAATCGCTGCGGCTCCCCCCTTTTTTATTTTTAATGGGTCTAGGGGGTGGCAATCTTTCAGTGTTACAAATCTCTCTTTATACATCCACTATAGAAACTTTCAGAGGAGTATAAGAGTGATATTTTCTTGGTCTCTCGAGACTGAGTTCTTCCTTTTTCTTGGTTTCCCTTTCCCTCTTTTTTGTTGAGGGAGGGGGCCCAGGTCGCCAACTCAGGTCTCTCAACTTAGCGTTTTCCTCCATATTGATGTACTTTTCAGCTCTCTCGTGTACATCACTTAGGGAAACGGGGTGTCTTTTAGATATGGATTGTGAGAAGGGACCTTCTCTGAGTCCATTGACTAACCCCATTATGACTGCCTCTGTGGGCATGTCTTGAATCTCTAAACATGCTTTATTTAACCTTTTCATATAGGCTCGTAAAGATTCTCCCACCTCCTGTTTTATTCCCAGGAGGCTCGGTGCATGTTTCACTTTGTCTTTCTGGATAGAGAACCTCATCAAAAACTTCCTTGAGAGGTCTTCAAAGCTAGTAACCGACCTCGGGGGGAGGCTATCAAACCACTTCATTGCTGTTTTCGATAGAGTGGTCGGGAAGGCTTTGCATCGCGTAGCGTCGGAAGCATCAGCTAGGTACATCCGACTTTTGAAGTTGCTCAGGTGATGCTTTGGATCCGTGGTTCCGTCATAGAGGTCCATATCAGGGCTTTTGAAGTTCCTCGGAATTTTTGCCCTCATTATGTCCTCGCTGAAAGGATCCTCCCCACCTAAGGGCGGCTCTTCTTGTTCGTCACGGGAGTTGCGACTTTTGAGGGAGGATTCTAACTTTAAGAGTTTTCTTTCTAACTCTTTTCGTCGTTCCATCTCCTCTTTTAGGTTCTTTTCAGTTTCCTTTTGTCACTCCCATTCTTGTTCTAACTGTTCCAGGCGACTGTGGACTAATCCCATGAGTTCAGTTACATGGGATGGTCCCTCTTTCTCTGATTCGTGCCCTTCTGAAGAGTTTACCTTCGGGTTTTTTACTCTGGAGGTACCTTCCCTGTGTTGATTATTAATTTCCTGGTGGAAGGTGAAGTCCGCATCGTTATTGCCTGTGTCCAGATTCTCTTGCTCAGAATCTGTCTCCACATGACCTTCTTCGTGGGGTCTGTCCGCCATTAGTGGTTGATCTCTCGGGTCCCCGGCAACGGCGCCAATGTTACGGTGGGTAACCGGAGATTAATGGGCTGGATGGCGTTGATTGGCCCAAATGTGTGAAGGAGGAGGACTCCGAATGGATCTGCAACTCGGGAGGCTCCGTCCGACTTGTTTGTGCGAGGAGAGGAGGTGGTACCTGCAAAGACACTCCGATGCCTAAGTTAGCAAGAGTGTGAGCAGGTCTAGAGAGTATTGGGCTTAGAGATACCTGAGGGGTGTCAGTGTACTTATAGTGGAGAGCCAATAACCACTGTTGGAGTAGTGCCATATTTTTAGGGCGTTAACCGTCCCATTATCTTAGGGAGGTTAAGATATGGCTCGTGGAAGTGGTTAGAGAGATTCTAGGGATAGTTATTCATTTAAATGAGTGTTTATCCGCCAGCTAATCTCGTGCCCGACTTCTTTAGAACAGGTCGTGGTGAGTACCGACTTCATAGGATGAAGATTGGTACTGGTGAGACCCAACCCTTTGGATTAGGTCCTTTGCTTGATCCTGGGCCTTTATTATTGGGCCAGGGTATGAACATATATATTTATTAATATATGTAGTAACGTGTATATAAAAGAGAGAGAAAAATATTTTATATATTGATAGTGAAAATATAAGAAAAATAGAGAAGTATTGTTATTGATTGTTAGTAACCCTTTTACCTCAGTTCATGCTTTTATAGCTTACAAAATATGCTTTTTAAACTTCATTAAGTTTATTTCATTTTAAGAACTTGTTTCTTTCAACATAGGGAAAATGAGCCACTCATAAATGGGCATCCATTCTTATCCATCCTCGTCACAACACTCTCATTTGGATGTCCATTTAGCATTATGTCTCATTAAAACCTTGCTAAAGAAAAACCTAATGGAAAAAAACTTTAATGAAGGAAAACGAATACAAAATTCTTTGGGATGGAGACTGCCTCATTAAAAACTTGTCAAGAAAAATCTAATGGAAAAAAACTTGACCAAAAGAAAAAAGAGTACAGTCTCCCCCTCTTGTCGACATTATTTAATATCTCGAAATTGGCGCATCTCAATCGGATGTACCAATCTTTCAAAGGAGGATTTTGAGAGTGACTTTGTAAATAAATCTGTCAGATTATCACTTGAGCAGATCTGTTTGACATCAATTGTCCCTTAATTTTGAAGATAATGAGTGAAGAAGAAATTGGGAGAGATATGATTTGTTCTATCACCTTTGATATATCCACCTTTAAGTTGAGTAATGCATGTTGTATTATCTTCAAACTGAATAGTTGGAACTATCTTATGATCATCAGTCCACATGATGACAGAATATATTGGATTAGACCTGTGAGCCAAAAACACTCGCAACTTGCTTCATGTATTGCTAGTATTTCAACATGATTAGAGGATGTTTCTGCAATCGTCTGTTTCGTTGACCAGACAAGTATTTTGCATCTGCATATCCAACTAGTTTTGACTTGGATCCATATGGATAAAACAATCCCATATCAACCGTTCCATGAAGATATCAAAAGATTTGTTTGATTTAATTCCAATGTCTTCTGGTTAGAGAAAAACTATACATCAATAAATTCACTGCAAATGATATGTTAGGTCATGTATTATTAGCAAGATACATTAGCGCTCAATGGCACTAAGATATGGTACTTCAGGACCAAGGATATCTTCATTTTCTTCTTTAGGACGGAATTGATCATTTTTCACATTCAAAGACCTTACGATCATTAGGGTACTTAATGGATGTGACTTATCCATATAAAATCTCTTCAAGATCTTTTCTGTATATATTGTTTGATGAATAAAGATTCCATTTTTTATATGCTCGATCTGCAGGTCGAGACAAACTTTAGTCTTTCCAATATCTTTCATCTCAAACTCTTCTTTTAGAGCTTTTATAATTGTTGGAATCTCTTTAGGGGTTCCAATGATATTTAAATCATCAATATACACAGCAATTATAATGAATCCAGATGCAGATTTCTTTATGAAAACACATGGGCAGATATCATCATGCTTAAATCCGTTTTTGGCTAGATACTCAGTAAGACGATTATACTACATTCGTCCAGATTATTTTAGACCATATAAAGATCTTTGCAATTTGACTGAGTATAACCCCTATAAATATTCATTGGATGATTTAGATATTTTTAATCCTTCAGGAACTTTCATATAGATATCACGATCTAATGATCCATATAAGTAAGTTGTTACCATATTAAATGCATATGTAGTTTATGGTATGTAGATAAACTGACCAAATAACACAATATTATTGCATCCACTACGGGAGAATATGTTTCTTCATAATCTATACTGGGCCTTTGTGAAAAACCTTGTGCCACAAGTCGAGCCTTGTAGCGTACAACTTTATTTTTCTCATTTCGTTTTCTCACAAATACCCATATGTATCCAACAGGTTTTATATCTTCTGGTGTACAGACTACATGTTCAAAAACTTCACGTTTTGCAAGTGAGTTTAACTCAGTTTTCATAACTTCTTCCCATTTTGACCAATCATTCCTTTGTCGACATTTTTCGACTATTTTTTACTCAAGATCCTTACTTTCATACATGATATGTAATGTCACATTATATGTAAATATTTCATTGACAATTATCTTATTTTGGTTTCCATTTTCTCTTGTAAAGACATAATTTATCGAGATCACATCATTTTCACAATTTTCAGTATTTTCAAGTACCTGAATGTCTTCTGGCATCAAAATAATATCAGAATTTTGGACAACTTCAATATTTACCTCTTTTCGTTTTTGAAATTTTTTGTCTTTGGAACTGACAGGCCTACCACACTTCTGATGTGAATTTGTTTCAGTGGTCATTTGTCCGACTGGGACATCAATTCGAATTGGAGTATTTTTAGCTGCTATATAGGATTTAGTTATCCTTTTCATATCAGAAAATACGTCAGGTAATTCATTTGCTATTCTTTGCAAATGTATAATCTTTTGAACTTTTAGTTTACGTTGCCCTGATCGAGGATCTAAATGCATCAAGGATGATGCATTCCAATTAAGTTCTTTTCCAGAAAACTTATTCTCTCCCCCTAATGTTGAAAATTTTAATTCATCAAAATAACAATCTGCAAATCAAGTTTTTAAATACATCTCATGTTTGTATCTCAAAATACCCTACTATAGAGGGAATCATATCCAATATATAACCCCAATTTTTTTGGGGTCCCATTTTGGTGCGAGAAGGTGGTGCAATGGAAACATATATCGCACAACCTAATACTCTTAAATGGGAAATATTTGGCTGCTGGCCAAAAGCTATTTGCATAGGAGAGAACTTATGGTAACTTGTTGGCCTCAAACGAATAAGTGATGCGGCATGTAAAATAGCATGTCCCCAAGCCGAGGTTGGGAAATTTGTTCTCATAAGTAAAGGTCTAGCAATTAATTGAAAGTGTTTAATAAGTGATTCTGCTAACCTATTTTGTGTGTGAACATGAGCTACTGGATGTTCAATGCTTATTTTATTAGCCATACAATAACCATCAAAGGCTTGTGAAGTGAATTTACCAGCATTATCAAGACGAATTACTTTGATTAGATTTTCTGAAAAATGTGCTTTTAATCGAATAATTTGAGGCATTTGCGAGAAGACAACATGCACACATGTGACCATCTCAAAGATGCGTCTATTAGGACCATAAAATATCTAAAAGATATACATGATGGATGAATAGGTATACATATATCGTCTTTAATCTTTTCTAGGAATTCAGAAGACTCAAATCCAATCTTTACTGGTGATTGTCTTAAAATTAGCTTTCCTTGAGAACATGCAGTACAACAAAATTTACTAGATTTAAAAATCTTCTGCTTCATTAGTGAATGTCCATGGGAGTTTTCAATAATTCTCCACATCATAGTTGTCCTCGGATGACCCAATCGATCATGCCAAATTATAAATTCATTTGGGTTGGTAAACTTTGGGTTTACAATGGCATGTGATTCAATTGCACTAATTTTAGTATAATATAACCCAGATGAAAGTGATGATAAATTTTCTAATATAACCTTTTTATTTGAATCATGAGTTGTGATATATAAGTACTCATGACTTCCTTCATTCATTGTTTCAATATGATATCCATTTCGACGAATATCTTTAAAACTCAAACAAGTTCATTAGAGATTTAGTAGACAATAGTACATTATTTATTATGAATTTTGTTCATCCGAAAAATAAAATTATAGCTCTTCCAAACAAAAATAGACAGACAACCAGAGAGTTGGAGACCCATCAAGAATGTTTATCCACAAGTATATCAGGGATAAATTTTTGGGATTTTTTTATTTATTACCAATACACGTATTATTAAGTGTATTTAGGTTTTTACATGACCATTATATATTCAGGTATACAAACAAAAAAAATCATTAAGTACGCAATGTGAAGACCGATTTTTTTAAAATAAATAAAATGTTTTATTTACAAATATATAATTTAAAATGTTTTTATCGATTTATATTACATCACTTATTTCATTTACAGTATAAAAAAAATAATAATGTTTATATCTCGTATAAACGAGATAAGACACATCACGAAGTCCACGTCGCGTTTACATATGTGTTAAGAGTTATGACACTTAGCTTACTGTAAATGAGATATAAGCATTCTTATTTCATTTATACTGTAAACGAGATAAGGCTTAAATCTGTCTATATAACGAACTCGTTCACAGCGCCTCAAGTGTCACTTTTATTGCCTTGTAACCTCATTTCTCCCTTTGTAAGACATTTTTCTAGATATTTTTGAGCTATAAAGCACGAACATTTCATTGAGTTGCCATGTCTGCGTGTTAGACACATTTCGAACACGATATTTATTGACACTTGTCTGACATGTGTGTCTGCTGTGTCCAACTGTGTCTTAATAAAAAATAAAAAATTCTTTGCCGGACACACCTGTCCACACCTAAATACCATCACGTGTTAACGTGTCCAACCTTATTCTTAACATGTATTTTTAAGATAAATTTAGAAATAGTATATATTATTATTTATTAAAACAAAAATATTTTAAATACTTTATATAATTAAAATAAGATATTAAAAATAATTAAAAATTAATTTATATTTTAATATCAATAAAATATTAAAATATCATTATTATTTATCTAAAAAATACTTTATATTTTATGTATATGCGTGTCCCCGTGTCTTATAAAATTTTAAAATTCGTGTATCGGCGTATCTCGTGTTATGTCGTATCACGTATCTTTGTCAGTGTCTGTGCATCATAATTTTTGAGATACTTGGACGTTACAGGGCACGTAGATGTATGAGAGATGACATCAACTGCCTGAATATGACTTGGCACATCATAGGAACAATTGACTTTCAGGTTAGTGTTGTCGTTTTTCTCTTTTAAATAAATAAGCATATAACTACAGTTAGGGTACTTTGATAAATTTAGTATTGTTATACAGGAGTAGAATAGATTATATTTTGGTATCCTAAAATAGGTTACTTGGCATGTTATTAGCATCAATTCCGCCGAATGAACAATGAAAGATACGAATAACGTGAACAACGGGTTCCATTTCAGTCCCACTAACCTTTCAAAAATAAGGATTATATCTAATTAATTCAAAATTTATTTTTTAAAATTAAAATTAACTTTTCTTTTTAACCTATTGTTAAGGTTGTTCAAAAAAAATGTTGTTCTCGTATACTTTCTCTATTAGCATTTATTAGGTGGTGGAATGTATTCTTAGTAAATGTTAATTAATTAATTTAATTTAATTTATTAGTTAATTTAATTTATTTATTAAATTTTAATTATTTTTTTATTTCTTTAAATTGAATTTTATATTTTTTATTTTGATTTTGAATATGCTAGATAACTTGTTTACCGGATATTTGTTATAATGATGTTGGATAACTTTTTTAGATGTTCGATTTTTAAAGTTAATTATTCTAAAATGTGAAATAATTGTTTATCATTATTTTTATCTTTTTATTTTGAAATAAAAATCTTTACAATTGAAATAGATTTGTTATTGAAATATTTTATCTTTTAATAGAGACCTAACCTACTACTCCCTAAGCATGAGAGAGACTGAATTTAGCGACACGGTGCAACTGAGGGACTTTATCTTTGACAACTCCCTAATTACTGCACTCATGGAGCATTGGTGTCCAAAGACCTACATTTTCCACCCGTCTTGAGGTGAGTGCACTATCACCCTGCAGGACGTTGCATACAACCTTGGGCTATGCACTCACGGAGAGCCAGTGGGTGGGTGGGTGCTTGCGTGATTTCCACACATGGTACCAACACCCGACTTGGGAGTGGATAGAGGAGCTCCTCAGTGCCAGGCCTCCTCATACTGGTGCACGAAAATGTAACTCGCACAACTGAATCGGCAAGTGCACCGAGTCGTCCAAGTAATATCTCAGGTGAGTGAGGGTCGATCCCACGAGGATTGTTGGATTGAGCAAGCTGTGGTTATCTTGCAGATCTTAGTTAGGCAAATACAAAAGATAATGGTTGTTGTAGGTGTATAAAATAGAATAATAAAAAAAGCAGTTAAGAATTGACGTAAAAACAATAGTAATAAATCAAGTAAGGCCTTGGAGATGCTTGTTCTTCTGGATTAACACTTCTTACTGACTACTTTAACAATGAGTGATTCATTTAATGGCAAGGTTATAAGTGATCAAGCCAAGGGTAGTGGTTATTAATCTCCTCTGATCCAAACCAAACGCCCGAACAGGTTAGTCAATCTAGACGAGGGTGAAGCTCACGCAATTCAATATCTGATGATCCTACTCAAAACGCCACCGACAAGGTCGGATCTTCCGGATAGAAGAATGAAGCTCAGTATTCTAGCCTTAACACCACAGGGACCTCAATTACCCATGACTAACGAGTTTCATGTCACATATCCCAATTAGCCCAGATAATTTGTTGGAACCCATGATATATTCTCAAGCAGTAGCTCAGTACTATTCGGGTCAGGACTCGTAAGGAACTCATGTAGAATAAGGGGTCATACTCTCGTTCCACCCCAAATTCATAAAGATGAAGAACGACAATACATCATAGAATGAAATCAAACATATATTAAAGTAGAAAAGTAAGGATATTAATCCATAGGAATGAGCAGAGCTCCTATCCTTAACCAAGGAGGTTTAGTTGCTCATACTTTACAAAGAAAATAGATAAGAAGATGTCTGTGCTTCTCCCCTCTTGGGAGGCATAATCCTCAAGAGGAAGGAAGTTTCTTATTTATAGTAAAATACTAAACCTAAAAGATGTTAATTTAAATTTAAAAGTTACAAAAATATGACTAGATAAGCTAAGGAGTGCTAAAATCCACTTTGGGGCCCACTTGGAGTGCTTTGGGCTGAAGACTGGCGTTTAACTTGGATTATGGCGTTGAACTTCACTGATCCTGCTCCCTGGCTAGCGTTAAATGCCAGTTTGGACATTCAACTTGGAAGGTTGGTCTGGTTTGGGCATTGAACACCAGAAATGGGGTAAGTTGGGGAATCAACGCTCGTTTTGGGCAGTCGTCTCCAAAAAAAGTATATACCATTATATATTTCTGGAAAGCCCTGGAAGTTAGCTTTTCCGCCGTTGAGAGCGCGTTAATTGAACTTCTGTAGCTCCAGAAATGCTCGTTTGAATGCACGGAGGTCAAGATCTGACAGCATCTGCTATCCTTTCTTTGCCTCTGAATCAGACTTCGCCAAAACTTGTCAATTTTACCCAAAAATCACCTAAAATCATAAGAAAAATACAAAAACTTAAAGTAGCATCCAAAATGTGATTTTTGCACTAAAACATACTAAAACATAATAAAACTTAATAAAATATAACTAAAAACACACTAAAAATACTGGTAAAAAGGGTATAAGAAATCCCGTCATTATCCATCAAGCTGACATGGCTAAGGTACTGAGTACAACATATGCTAGCTACTACAGATGCAGCCACCCTCCAATAGTACACGAGGTGTTTCATCGTGTTGCTAATAAGGGAT
Organism: Arachis duranensis; assembly: GCF_000817695.3. Taxonomy (NCBI): domain Eukaryota; kingdom Viridiplantae; phylum Streptophyta; class Magnoliopsida; order Fabales; family Fabaceae; genus Arachis; species Arachis duranensis. The sequence goes on along the minus strand of NC_029772.3, from coordinate 100,883,739 downwards.
TATCTGATGACAGACAAATCAAACAATCAAGTCTATATCAGGTGGTTGCCCTTATTAGAGGACTTTGAGAGGTGTCGTAGTCTGTCTTGGGGATCCGCTATGCTTTTCTGGACGTACTACTCCTTATGCTCTGCAACACATCGATCTACCACCGACATTACTCGATGCACTCCTCTACTGATCTTGTGGATCAACCATAGATTTTCTCAGTGGTGTCTACCCGAGAAAAATATTCTGACGTTTTTGCTGGCCGTGAGGTAACTATTTTCATGTATGATTATTGTACTTTCTATGTATATAATTCAAAAGTTTGTTGCATAAATTGAGAGATTGTTATTGTTGCATATGTCCACATGTGGATAGACATGCCCAGTAGAGAAAGGACTAGTTTGACCAGCGAGTCCTCCGATAGCGTCTTTCGTTGGACTAGTTACAGTTGAATGAGGTACGTGAAAGTGTTTTAGTTAGTTGTCTCTAAACGATTAGTTCTCCTATGTAATGAACTAAACCTGATAATTATATTACATTTTGTGTTTTAGTTCCTATGGACGCCATACGACGACCCAGCCTTGCAGGCCATTAGTCCATATTGGTTGAGAGAGGAGACAAAGTAGGGGACATGGATGAGTGTTATTCTCATTGTGTACTTCAACATTGTTGAGTTTCACCATGTTGACTGGGTGAAACGCCAGCTCAGTGGTGAGCATCCGGTGCCTAGAGATCCGGTCAATGTCGGTCGATTTTCGACCACCACAGGACGGGGGAAGGATGTGTGGTAGCCCACTCGTCATTAGTAGTGGTACGATTGGTGGAAGGCTTGATTTGAGGAAGGCCATAGGATCTCTATTCAGCCATTCACTGACTACCGGCCTACGCAGAAGTATTGGGACTGGTTCTAGCATGCTTGCCGCATTAAACATCTGCCTGACTAGGATGTGCTTAATGATCCCAGTCTTTTTACTCTCCCGGTGATGTGTAGCTTAATGCGAGTCAGCCTAAGGACATGCTTGACCTTTCCCGGGATGTCCCTGATCGTTGTAGGCATGCTTGGGAGGTTCAGCGCACACTCGGAGACCAACTAGGAGAGAAAGGGGTGCTAAGGACTACGGAGGAGCTGCGGGATACCGGAGGGAGTAGGTCAGGCCTTACAGGGAGTGTCTAAATGTCGAGTCTGAGGAGGAGGCAGAGTAGATTTGACAGGAGGAGCATGGTTACATACCATCCGGCGAGGAGGACTCACCACCACCACTACTACCGGGGTCACAAACACAGCGAGTTTGGGATGATCCTTTTGCGTCCCACCTGACTGGGTAGATCTTGGTGCATCGAGCAGTCGTCATGAGGCCTCCATGGTCGAGGAGATCCAGTTTGATGAGGCATTCAGATTCATACCACTGACTAGCATACCATGCAGCGTATTGCGAAGCAGTTCTGCACGGGCAGAGAGCAGATTCTCGGACAGGGTCTTCATCGTTCATCTTCTCACGCATCTATCTTAGTGTAGGTTCCTTACTTGTCACTGGGGTCTAGTACCTCATACAATACAGATGTCTATCCTGGTACTCAGTATGTGACACCCCATTCGTCAATTATGGGTAGTTGATGACTGCATCCCAGTCAATGCTTCCACAATCACTTTATCCACCTATAGAGCCTCATTGCCAAATACAACCATATCCGTGTATGCAATACTATGATACTCATGTATTCCTACATCCTCCACCCCTTCACCGCCTACACCACTGCACTCACAGGATCCCCCACCGCACGCACAGCCTCTTCCAACTCCACGACATGCCAGACCCTCTCAGCAGACACAACCTCCATTTTGTGGCACTAGACATTGCTTGCATTTTCGGCATGACCAGCACCGCTGATCTACTTTACTTGCCTTTTGAATAATTCAGATTGTGTTATGTACTTCATTTATTTTGTGTATTATGTAGTATCAGATTGTATTATGTACTTTATCCGATATTTAGTTTGTGTGTCAACATTTTAAATAGCTTATTGGAATTTAAATTTTATATACCGTTGTCTATTAGTTTAGTAACTACTTTCAAGTTTACATGAATAAAATAAGTTGAATACTAATTTATATTTTGCATTCAATTGCTAATAAACAAAATAAACAAAACAAAAAAGATAATGACACCGTATAAATACAGGACACAACTAGTGCAAAGAATATACTTCAATGGTCACAACACTGCTAGGTATCCTCTGTGGGTTGATTGGGATAATCTCTCCGAGTATGCCTGGTTTGCTTGTATAATCTACACTATTTCTCTTGGCGCTTAGCCTCATCCATCTCGTTACAAAATCTCATGAAAATTAGTCTTCTGGTTACTTTCCTACGCATGGTGGGATTAGGACGCAACCATGTCTTATACCACTCCGGGCATAGCTTCTTATCTGGTATCAAGGAAAAACTCTTGAATATAGCCTCTTGCGTGTACATCGGATGAACATATGTCTTGCACTAGACACTTGTGACGGCACAAATAGCAAGTGCATGACGACATGAAAAACGAAGTGATTGGAAAAGACCACAGTCATACGTGTTCGCACTCAACTGAACACGAAATGAACCTTGAGACCAACCCTCAAAAGGCTCTAACTCCTCCACCATAAACACTATGGCCCTTCTGTCGCAGTGCATAACACGTATCTTGGAGATTCACTCCCTGTTCTTCTCAACAGCAGCTATCAGCTACTGAGAAAATTGATTATCTGCTGCCAGTTGTGCCTGTGCCTCTCTGTCTTTCCTGACGAACAATTATTGGAACCTCTTGTAAGTGCATATAACGATGGCTAAAATCAATAAATAATGCGTACCATTCAGAACTTCATTCATGCACTCGGAAAGGTTTGTTGTCATGTACCTAAACTTGCAATCGCTATCACAATGTTGAAACCAAATTTTCTTGTTGAATCTACCGGCCCAGTCTGCCATCTCACGCGATAAACCTCTCAAAGCATCCATGTACCACTCGTACCTAGAGATGGCAACGGGTCCCCAATGTCCCTGCCCCTCGCCCCCAATATCTATCCTTGTCCCCGCCCCGTCACCTTAACGGGTAACAGGGACCCCGTATCCGCCGGTGACCTGGGTATCCGTGAATTTATGTAAAAACTAATAAAAATTGAAAAAAATAGAAAACATTAAAGATAATCCTCAATTGTCATTACAAGCATAATATACATAGTCTTTAAAGACTTAAATAGCAATAACAACAAACATAAACATCCAAACATATCTATAAACATGCAAATATTACATAAACAACCAACCATATCCACAAACAACCAAACAAAGTTCATCACATTGTAAAAATAATTCTCAAATCTCAATCCTCCTTTCGTCTCGTAATGGTAGAGATGGTAGATTCTGACTTACTTGAATCCTACATTGAAAAGAAAACAAGTTAAAGTTAAAATCATATAATAACTCAATAAGTCAATAACATAAAAACAGTGTGTTATATATAATTTAATAGTTTACTTATATCAACATCTCCTTCAATATTATGAATTGTGCAGCACTCAAATACTATGTTAGTTGTGGTACCAAGTTCATGCCAAGTTTACTTATTTCAAGGACATTCATTGTCTTCGATCTCTCATCATTGTAGAGCTTCAAAATGTAACTCTTTAAAATGTTGCGAGTAATCACCTTAAAGAGAGGTTGCAAAGCATTGCAAAATCGTCGAAAGCCAATGTGGTCCACAATAGATAGTGGATACTCGTGAAGACAAACCATAATAGATAACTCTTTTCTTGCATTTTCTTGGTCAAATGTATATGCACCAACCACAACTGTTTTCCTACTAGTTATTGGAGTTGTCTTCATCATACATTGTCTTATATCTCTAGTTGTGGGAAGCTTGCACATTTTGAAGTGATCACGCAAGTGCGAAGTTCCTTGTTTTGGGTCACCAAGTAGCTTCGATTTGCAATAATTGCATTCAACCTTCAATTTTCCCTTGATTTCGACAATCTTGAAGTGATTCCACACTTCAGAGGTCAACTTCCTCTTTCGAACACCACTTGTAGAGTTTGTTGTTCCTTCATTGGTAGTTGTCGTATCGGTTGGAGGTTCTTGAAGTTGAGATTGAGGAGCTTCTTGAGTAGTTTGAACATTAGTGGCTATAGGTTCTTTCGATGGAATACTTTTCTCAAGAGTATTACTCAATGCATTAGAAGAAGACATTTTCTAAAATCACATAAACATATAAATTTGAGAATCAGAATAAAAAATATAAATCATATCAAATCCTTCCGCATCAAAGTAAATAATAAAAATTTCAGAATCATATAAACCAGAATCAACAATTTAACATCAGAAAATCAAAATCAAAGTAAAATAATAAACATTTCAGAATAAGAAAAACCAGACTCAATAACTCAGCTTTAAAAGTATAAATTATACTTAACCTAACTCACAGAAATAATCATAAGAATCAGAATCAACAATTTAACATCAGAAATCAAAATCAAAGTAAAATTCTAAACATTTTAGAATCATAGAAAGTAGAGTCAATAACTCAGCTTTAAAAATATAAATTATACTTAACCTAACTCACAGAAATAATCATAGGAATCAGAAAATCAAAATCAAAGTAAAATTATAAACATTTCAGAATCATAGAACCAGACTCAATAACTCAGCATTACAAATCCTTCAAAATCAAAGTATGTAATAAAAAATTTCAAAATCATAGGAATCAGAATCAACAATTTAACACATCAGAATCATAGGAATCAAAATTAGAAATTATAACAAATCCTTCAAAATCAAAGCAAACAATGAAAATTTAAGAGTTCTGTCACTTACCCGACAGAGAAGAGGCGACGACCAGCGACCACGAGAAGACGCGAAGAGGCGTTCAGATGACGTGGACGATGACGAGAGGACGCGACCAGAACCAGATGACGCCGACGAACACGCCTCCGCGGGAAGAAGCAACGACGGTAAAGACGACGGGCTCCCTGCTGTGGTATGCTGGTGTGCGTGACGTGACACCGATAGGACTGAGATCCACAGTGTGTGAGAGACTAAGAGGTGGCGGTGACGAAGATAGACTGAGGGGATGGCTGATTGGGAGGTATCAGTGACGGATTGAGCTAGTGGGAGCCTGGGAGGTGGCCGTCCATGTGTGGTTCAGAGGATCAGGTTTGAGGCTTCAGAGGATCGGGTTTGAGGCTTCAGAGTTCAGGTCTGATGAGGGATTTAGGGTTTGTGAATTAAAGGAAAAACGATTAGGATTACGTAGTCTCAAACTCAACAATTGCAAATGCCACAAGAAGGATATTACTATTACCGTCTTATGTCACTCCAATTAGCAACACACAACCATATTTGCCATACAAATGGGTGCCATCGACAGAGACAAAGGGCTTGCAATGCTTGAAAGCCTCCACACAGGCATGAAAAGCCCAGAATACCTTATCAAATTGGCTGCAATCATGTACCACCAAGTGCCGATCATAGTACGGTATGGCCCTGAAATTACATATTGTTCCGGGACAACAAATCCGTAATACTTGCAGCAACTTTGGCACCTTATTATATGACTCCTTCCAATCACCGTATATTTGCACAATTTTCTTTTGCTTTACCATCCAGACCTTTCTGTATGAGGGTTTGGAGTAATAGTTTTGCCTAACTGCACCTTATAGAACATGGATAGTGACTGATATGCTGGACTGTATGAATGCTAGGATGATACTACAAATGAGGTTGTTGTCCAACTGTCGATGGTCTTGGGACATGGTAGGGGCTAAACAGGTGTGTGCACCTCTAAATTTACACACCTTCCTAATGAAATAAAATATATATGGTGGGCATTTATAACCAAAATAATAATGATAAATAAGAATATACACCACAATTAAACTTGATCTCACCAATATCCGAGATTTTGTCGGAGAGCAACACAAAGACTCCAAGGACATTCTGCTGCAAATTGAGTGCAATGCACATGGTACTTTAATCGATCCGACTCTACGACTCGATACTTAGTACTTCTCCAAATGCTATAATTCTTCACACCCTGCATTACTGTCTCTCTACTTTTGAATCTGTGACCAATACAAAACTCCACACCACTGTCTGTGTTATAATCTTCCCCACCCATATTGGAAAATAGAGTTTTCTTGTGCATCGCATCCAAATCCAATGTATGATAGTGACTGGGTACAATTGATAAGGCCGGAATTGGTTGTGGGACAGGCAGAAGATACCGAATTGAAGTACCGACCGAAGTCTCTAGTACAAACTCCTTCTCATGATCATCCTCAGAAGAACCCCTATCGTTGCTATTAGCAACATACTCTTCATCGGACTCCTCACCATCCACATCCAATTCTACCGTTGGACTAGCACAGTCCAACGGTGATAGTGCAAGAGGTGGGTTGTTCTGGACATCACCAACATCACCAACTTCCGCAAAAGTTTCATTACTTGTTCCTCCATGATTCTCCCGTGGATATCAAACATGAGGTCCACATCGTCATCGCCATGGAGTCAAAATAGACGAAACCGAAAAACTCCATTTTTCATTGGTGTTAGCAACCTATACCCAACTCTTCCAACTTCTTTTGTGCTCGTAGCACTGATGTTCGTCAATATTAGATTCTTTAGCTTAGACAAAGAATTTACTCTCCGAATGTTCAATAGAATAGAACTACCACACTCAAATATCACCCCAGTGCAAAGTTATAAAAATCAAATTGGACCGGCCAATTCAACCAAAAAACTAAACCTCTATCCGGTTCAATTTGATATTCTGACCGTTTAAAGTAACAAACCAATCAAAACCTCTTGAACCGATCAAAATAAGTGCAAATCATAACTAAACCGATCAAACTCGTTTTGGTCCGGTTAACTGCAGCTAGTTTGCAAAAATGGTAAAAGCAAGATTCAAACTTAGAAACTCAACATTGCTTGCACATAATTCCACCAATAGGCCAACTATCTTCCTACTACATAATGTGTTTATAATTATATATAATCAATATCTAGTGCAACTTACATCACAATATAATTCTATATAAATTCTATATCTTCTTACTTTTAATATGTTGATATATTTGTTCATATAATATAATATATATAAACTTATATTATATTATATATAATTTTTAAATCAAATTTAATTTATATCAAATATTAATTTTATATTTCAATAATAATATTGTATTTTTAATTTTTATTATTAATATTTTTGTTTTATTATAATTTTAAATATATATTTACATATTAAAATGTTAGTAAGTATATGTATTTTAAATTTTAATTTTACTTTTTTTGTTATTTTATATTTTTTATTTACGTGCGACCAGTTTTATCGGTTCAACTAGTAATTTTTCAGTTGAACCAATAAATCAGTAAACCAGTAATTTGACCGGTTTAATCATCGGTTCAGTTTTGACAACTATGCCCTACTGTCACTATTTTTCATATGACAATTGAAATACATATTTACAATCACATATCCACTGTCACTAGATATTTTTGCTTAATCTTTGGAAGAAAAATGAAAAAGAAGAAGTGAAATGTTTATAGAGAATACAAATTGTTGCAGATCCTTTTATAAGTACAAATAAATATAGATGAATATAAGTACAATATAACTATTTTTGTACTTAAAATTTAGATGAATATAATTAACATTAACGATTTAATTTAATCTAATACAAATAAATATACTCCTATTTTTGTACTCTTATAGTTAATTAGGAATACTATCTAATTAATTTTTAATTTATTTTTAAAAAATATAAGTACAATAATACGAATATATTTGTATTGAATTGAGTTAAATCGTTAATTTAAATTATAGACATCTAAATTTTAAATTAAAAATTTTGTAATTTTAAATTATTTGAATAAAATTAGATGAAATAAAAACATAAAAATCAAATCAACATAACATTATCCAAAATATTGTATCGATGTATCAAATTCTAAATTAGTTTTGCATAAATCTTAGATGCATTTAAAATTTTAAATGGTTGATTTTTTAATTTAAAAACTTTCGTTAATTTTTTAATTTACAAATTTTATGTTGTTAATTTTTTAAAAAAATATGAATCCAAAATATTGTATCGATGTATCAAATTTTAAATTAGTTTTGCATAAATCTTAGATGCATTTAAAATTTTAAATGGTTGATTTTTTAATTTAAAAACTTTCGTTAATTTTTTAATTTACAAATTTTATGTTGTTAATTTTTTAAAAAAATATGAATATAATAATACAAATATTTGTATTGGATTTTTTTGGTGAAAGGGTAACAAATAAAAAAAAAAAACACGAGAAAGACTAAGCTAAATCACTGCAGAATTTGCATTAGGTTCCCTGGTGGTTGAAGCCAAGACTAATCGTCAATGTTTCCAACAGCACCTTGTTTTTGTCAAGGGAAGTGCTAAGGGGACAATGAAAATTTTGAACAATACGAACAACCACCAATCAAATGAAAATACACTACATCCTAATTTAATGCTACTAATTAAATTTACTCTTTTAACCCTATTAATTCACATTGTTTGCACATTGTTCAAAAATCTTGTTTGTTACCTATACTTTTCCTTTTGCCAAAGTGTCCGCGATCCTATTAGCTTCTCTAGGAGCCAGAGAAAACCAAATAGAAATACCACTTCGTATATTTATGTCAAACACGTTTTGCAAGAAGACGAGACTCACTATGAGACGGAGGAAGATTCCACTGATTGACAAGCGTATATGCCTCCATGATCTAACGCCAATAAGAGACCACATCATATCGCTCACACTTCAGATCGAACTATCGAAGCACATTCACATCCGAGACCTTCCCAGCGCTGCTAACTACCCAACGACCTTCGTCATCCCACATCACACAACCAGAATCAAAGAAGACACTCCCATCACAATTCACCTTATAGGAACCATGTTCTGGCCGAACCCACTGATAAGTAACCAGCGCCCCGGAGTGGTGGAGTGTAGAGCTGGAAGTGAGCTGAGCCGAGCTGGACCAAGTTCAAGCTCGCCTCACTAAAATTGAGCTTGACTCACGGCTCGACTCATTAACAATCGAATCTATTTCTTAAGCTCAAACTCAACTCACCGAAAATTCACTAGCTGGTTCGAGCTCACGGGCTCAAATAATAAGAACATAATCTATAATTCTATAACAATAAATTATAACTTATATATTTTAAAAAATATTTAAAAAGATCAATTTTATATATTATTTATCTATCAATAAGTTATAAATTTTTTATTTATGTCCCACATCAAAATTATATATAAAAAATAAATATAAAATTTTAAACAATTAAGATCGTTAATATATATATATATATACATATTTAAATATTACTATTTCATATATATATATATATATATAATCGAGTCAGCTCACGAACTAATGAGCTGAGCTTATCCAAGCTCAAACTCGACTCATTTAATTTATGAGTTCAAACTTAGCTCATCAGCTCACGAGTTTAGCTTATCGAGTTATTAACGAGTCGAGCTCGAGCTGGCTCATGAGCTGGCTTGACTCACTTTCAGTCCTAGTGGAATGTAGAATAAGTACATCCATATGAATTTTAATTTTAAAATTTTATAATTTTAAAATTTTAAATTATTTGAATAAGTGTGTATCCCATATACACTGGTTAAAATTTTTATATGACAATATCCCAGTCGGTTTATATATGTACGTGTGTTTGGATTACAGTTTACAAACGAAAGTTTGAATAAAATTGATTTTGTAAACTTGATTTTGATGAAAAGTAAGTTTGTGTTAAAGTGATTCATGTTTGGCAATCTTTGCATCAAAATGAATTATAGCAAAATAAATGTTGTTTGGATTATACTACTCAAAATCACTTTTAGATACAAAATTACTAAAATAGACACCAACTTAAATAATTTTTGTATATTATCTTATCATTTTAATTTAGATATTTAAATAGATCTTATTAATTAATTCTATAATAAAATTAATATTTATACACTAAAATAAAAATAATATATAAAAATTGGCAAAATATACTTTTGAGTAAAACTAACAAAATATAAATTTTAGAGAGTATTAAGAATAATAAAAAAATTAAATATCTATCTTGATAGTAATTAAAATAAATCAAAAAAAATTTTATGATATTTTTTATATAGTATATCTAATAGAAAAAGAAAGTTCGTTTGAACAAAAATAATAAGAATTCCATAAATAATATAGTAACATGCATAAAAAATAAAGTTGATAAAAAGTAAATAAAGATAGAATATTGATGGCTAAAAATCCATTGGTGAAACATAAAAGTTCAAAATTGCAGCTTCTTGTAAACGTGATTTTGAAAACAAAATCACTTTTGCGTTCATGAATCAAAAGTTTGCCAAACCAAAAATTGAAGCTTTCAAAAATGGTAAACGTGCTTCTTATCTTGTAACGCTTGCCAAACATACCTAGTTGTACATATTCTGGGTACAACCATGTTTTTTTTTAAACTGTCATATTCAGGGTACACAGTCTATTTCGAGTGTAACTGTGTTTTTTTTAAACGGTCATATCCGGGATACACAGTCTCTGGTTTGTGTATAATG
>NC_029772.3:100861646-100873113 GCF_000817695.3 Arachis duranensis | reverse complement strand
ATAGGTAGTTAAAATCTAAATTTATCTACACATTACAATTTTCAATAAATATTATATTTTATTAATTTAAATAAAAAAAGCCTAAGTGTTTTTTCAAAGTGGCACTTAGGAAAATAATGTAACTAGCATACTTTAATTATTCCGAAACTATGTCTTTTTTTTAATGTTCAATATATGAATATAATAAACAGTTTCCTATATCAGTTTCTATTTGCATTATGAAAAATACATTAGCTTTATAAACTTGATATGACAAAAGTTAAAGATGCAAAATAGAAAACTTTGTAAACTACAGAAGCTAGTACACTTGAAGTTAATTGTTCATAACATAGAGTATAAGATCTGAGTTATATATATATAAGTATTCAGAATCGAGCATATAATTAAAACATATATACCACCTAGGTCACTAAGGGGATGTTTGCAAGTTAGAATTTTCCAGGGGAAAAGAGGGGGAGAAGGGCTTTTATTGTTAAGTGAAGTGCCCTTTTTATTGTTCAAAGCATTCCTATTTCCCTCCAAAACTCCAACTTGCACACATAACCCCCAAGGTGAATATTCATGCAGAATCATACCTTGATTCATTGCTTTAACGTGGCAATGTTCATCCAAGAGCCACTTGGACCATATGCTATTGGATCATAGCTGAACAGGAATGCACTGAACAGAAACCAATGACAAGCCACCATGTGTAAGCTTATAGCCACAAAAAGAAAAACATGTTCATGTTACTCTAGGAGTAGTACAAGTTTGGAAATAGCTTTCATTAAAGTAACCATGGCAGGTACCAGATGAAATCAGGTGGCAATCAATTTGATCAATTGATATCACATAATAATAAGATGAGGAAATTGCAAATAATAATTTGAAAGAAACTGAAAACTTGCCAAGTTTATGACTTAGGAGTAGCTAAAACCTTTTCAGCTTTCAATTTCTACTGCAGTTGCTACAAGTACCTTTAGTTTTAAGGTTTCTCCAGAAAAACTGCTACTTTAATTCTGCAGACAACTTGACTATGTTACTTTCAGTTGATATATGTGACTACTGGTAATATCCACTAATTATTTCTCTTGCAGGGTTTTCCTACTCCAGAACTAAATTACCACCCCAAGGTTGTTCACTGATAAGACATAACCTTTCAACCATTAACTAGGACTCAGCATGTAACAAGTTGTGTGTGTATGTGCGTAGGACACAGCAGTGATCATTTAATTTGCAACACATGATAGCGAGACATGCATCAACATGTAACAGATATCATAATTGGATATGCAGAAATTAAAGTTTAAGGAAACCAATGAAATATTCGCATATCACGTGAATCCATTATAGCCGCAGGACTCTCAGCATGAACCTTTCTGCAAATACAGATATATGAGGCTCACAGGTGACCTGAAATGGAAGAGTGCAAAACTCCACAAGTCTATGGAAGTGTTGTCTCATCCACATTAGAAAAGCCAGCCCTGTCCAGAGCTGCAGAGCAAGAGAAAGGTGGCAAGCAACAATATCATCTGGAGAATCTGGAAGCATCATGTATATGCCTCCTACTCAGCCCTGGAAAATGCAGGGGAAGCATTACTAATATCTCAAATGATATTGTTTCTACTTCCAACATATGGAGTTAAAAGAGACAAATAAGTATTGCACATGTCTCATTATGTTCTTTAAGACTTTAGAAAGCCTAATTGAGGAGGTCCAAAATTCATGCAAAACAATCTATCAAACTCACTTTGTATGAAAAAGAAAACATACAATAATATGTCCCATAAAGCATACCATTCATTGAGATTGCTAAATAAAAATCTTTAAAGATAATACTTAATTTAAAATTCAGAATGGTGTAATGGTTGCAGAACAAAAATTAAGATTGTAAGTGAAAAAATTGACAAGAATTACTTATTCATGAAGTTTAGCATATACATTCACATTAAACTACACCCCTAAGTAATAAAACATAAATGTAGGACATACTTCATCTTGCTTGTTACAGTTGAATGAGGCTAAAGAACAAACTGTCATGAAACTCACTGAAAAAGAAGTATAAAGTTGGATTAGAAAGTTTGTGTCATCTGAAAGGAAGACTGTTTTCAGAAGAAATCAAATTTTTTAGTTCCACTAAATGTTCATCATTTGATATGTGGAGCGAAAGACGGAGGTTTGTCATCAATGCTTCTTGTTCCCAACTTAAGGGTCCCGATGCATGTAACGCCTCTATTGTACAACGATACGCATCCAATTCTAACCTATGGATTTCTGCTGCCAATTCTTCTTGTGTAGGAGGTGAACAATTTCCTTCGTCATATTCCCTCTGGCAAACAGATTCAGCATCACTAAATGGACTATCCACATCTTCAAAAGGGCCTGCAGGTACACGAAATTGCAATTTATAGGAATTCCTGCTAGTGATACTACAACTACCAACAGAGCATGTAATGCTATCAGCATCATTTGATTCAGTGTTTTCTCCAAATGAACAACCAACAGCTCCAGTTAGTTTCCTCCGCTCAATGTCCATATCATACATCCCAATTTTTTTGTTTACAGAAGCAGGTAAACATTCTTCAATGATCACATCTCTTGGAATGCCAACACCATGTACCTTTTTGAGAGGTGTGGATGGATTACTAACCCTTACTCTGTGACATCTGTCTTCATTCTCAATTGCTCTAAACTTCGGGGGAGGCTCAGCGTATGCCTCAACTTGTGAATGGCTCCTCCGTTTCAATGTTTTGAAAGAAACAAGACGGGAGTCGAAAAAGCCTATATCTTTCTTTTCAGAGTGATAATCATTTGAAGCTGACAATTTTGTCTTTGTATTTGTCTTCTGAATTTGGGAACTAGAAATTAAACTCTGTCTTGGAATGAGTGTATTATCACGTTTTCCTTTCCTGCAGCTGGCAGAACCCTGTAGAGAAAGAAGGAAAGATAATTATTTAACCATAAAACAAGATAGAGAATTCAGAAACAATGTTAGAAAGTAAAACTCAACAGTAACTAACACGAAAAGAAAAGAGGGGAACCAAGAAACTGGCAACCTTGAAATAACAAGTTAAACAATCTAACGAAATAGCCAGTTCTCTAAAATTGGATTAGTTACTTTCTATCAAACAGAATATACTGAATAAATGCAACTTCAAAAGCCCATCAAAGTCAAAAACCAACCACATATATACAACATATGATGCTTGGCAATTGCTAAAGAAGGACAACCGAAACAAGAGATCCATAAGTGAAAATACATGTACCTTTCCAACCAAAATCCACTTGTCATCTTGCCAAGATTGTCTCACCCGGATTTCAAATTTGTTCGCTAGAAATTCCATAGAAGATCCAAGAAGCCTGACGGAAACATACTTGTTCCCCCAATCCTTCAAAACTGTAGCCATCTTCCAGGAATAGTTCCGGAAGACCTCAACAACATCACCTGGATTCCAATTCTCTGCTAGTTCAAGCTCAGGCGGACATGGCCTTATCGCCTTCCTAGATACCCGCTCCACAATCGCGTCACTAGCAGCACCGTGAAATCCATTGTACCTAACAGTGTAACTGTGGCCATTCCCACATATGATCTCAGCACAGAGCCAGGAGCCAGAAGGCACCTCAGCTTTGCTCAACACTTCCACCTTAGTTCCTTTCTTGAATCTCATAATTGCTACTATATTGCTGAAAAATTCAAACCTGAACACCTGTTGAGAAGCAAGGAAACATCTATAAACTTTTTTGCATATTCTCAGCTATTTAGGAAAAAAAATAATGAGAAGAATAATAAAAGAAACACATTGTCAACATGTAGAAGCCATATAATGATAATGATCTTAGCAATAATAAATGTATCTAATAAGCTTACCGAAGAGAAACCAGATTTTACAGGTAACAAAAATTACAAAACATTACTTTGAAACTCTTGAATTGAATTAATTTAGATCTTGACTTGTAAGACCAGGAAAAAACAAAAATTAGAGGCAATCATAAAGCATAATATTCTTTTACACAAAAATAAGTTAAATATCCCAACTTCTAGCAAGTTAATAATGTTCAAAGTATAAAACGAATACATAACAGCAAAATTTCAAAATAAAAACGCCGATACACACACATACCAATCAGTGACGACAAAGTGCTATTGATCATAACAATAACGAACGCAATTAAACAAATTCATCACTTTTCTTCAAATGCTGAACACGATCGACTGTGCTTCACGGCACTGATTCGCTGAGTTTCAAGGTTCTTTCTTTTGTTTTAGTTTTTTTTTAATATTTTCTATTTTTTTTTATAAAAAAAATTTGTTTGCTTTTTTTTATGGATTATATTCATTATGTGAAATGAATAGTACAAGGAGAAAAATAGAATAATAAAAAATCAAGCTCATTATTACTAAATCAGGTAATAATAGAAACAGAGAGAAGAATTCTGACTCTGTTTCTTCCCAAATTTCTCAGAATCCGAGCCAAAAAGACAAAAAGAAGCAACACCAACAGAAACATTGAAATTAGAAGCTCATTGACAAAATTACAGAAAATAAATAAACAAACATTAAAAAATGAAAATAAAAAAGAATAATGGAAAGTGAATTAGTATAGATTATGAGATTGAAAGGGAGGGAGCTGGAAAATCGTGAGAAGGAGGAGAAGAAGAAGAAGAAGAAAATTCACTGACCTCGTTGTTGTTGTTGTTCCGATTCAGAAGACGATCTTTCCGTCTCTCTGATTTTTCACTCTCTTCCTTCTCTTTGTTGTTGTGATTGCGGTTGTTGTAGCAATTTTTATTTTTCCCCTTTTGTTTTTATTTGAGTAATTATTTATTATTATATCATATATATCACATATAATCATATTCCTTGTGTGTGTTGTCTCTTGCTAATTTTGTTTAAATTGAAATTTGAAATTAAATTAAATTAAAAAAAGAAGAAGCATAATTTACAAAGGTGAATTATCTTTGCGGAGCTGCCAACTGCCCAAGAATAGCTTGTTGAGGTGGGAAATAACAAATAACTGTTGCATCCTTCTTATATTATTAATTTGTAAACATTCCTTGTTCCTTCTGTCTCTTCTTTTTCTTGCTTCTGTATTGCTTCAAAAATGGACATATGCATAAACTTGCTTAATCTAAAGAAAAAAAAATTAGAATAAGGAGCCACTCACATAAAGATATTTATTTTTAATAAATAAAATTTAATTTATATAATTGATTAAACTGTATTATTTTTGTCAAAGTTAAACCAAATAAATCAGTTTGACTGAAAAATCAGTAAACTAAATCTTAAACCGATCTAAATTAATAATTTTTTTATATAGTTATTTTTTATAAAAAATATTAATTTAGATCAGTTCAAGATTTAGTTTACCAAATTTTCGGTCAAACCAATTTATTTAGTCTAATTTTTACAAAAATAACACAATTTGATTGATTATATAAGTTAAATTTTAATTATTAAAAAATATCTTTAAAAAAAAGACGTTTTAAGCATCTTTACGTGAGTGGCTCTCTTAAAATAATTACCAAATAAGTCTCTAAAATTTGTAAAGGTTTAATTATTTTGTTATTCTCTATAATTTTATTAAATTTATCATTATATCTTTATATTTTTTTCAAATGAATTTTTACGGTTTTTTATTTTAATAAATAAAATAAATATAATATTTACCAAAATAAATAATTTTTAGAAAATTTACCGATTTAAATTTTCAACGAGATGACAATGCGTTTATCTCGTTTACACTGTAAACGAGATATGACATGTCAACGTGACACGTATATATCTCGTTTAGACTGTAAACGAGATATGGGTTGTACGCGCCTATATATAGAAATCGTTTACAGCTGACTTCCGGTCCCCAGTTTTACTTTGTCAACATCTTTCTCCCCCTCTTTTAACCCTTTATAACTATACCTTTGACCCAAGCGGTGATGGCGCACCAAGTGAAAAATGATAGGGATATAAACAGGCTGAACGAGACGACATATTACGCCGGAGCGGCTGACTTCAATGTTAGTTTTGTTATGGTTGTTAAATTTAATGATGTTGCCATTGTTAGGGTAGTCATGAAGATTTGGGCCGTTGGTATATGAGTTAGGAGTTAGGTCTGTAGGCTTTATTTAGAACTCTATCCGCTTGTGCTAGATTGGTATGACATAAATATTATTAGTTTGGAATGCTGTTATTGCTGTGGTACGTTGTTAGTATTTATAAATTTAATGCCATTATAATAGTAGGACACTGTATACGTTAATAAAATTTGATTTTATTGATGTGGTATGTTGTTGTATTATATTGTTTAATTTGTAATAAAAGTAATAATAAAAATAATTATTCTTGAAACTTTTGAGAGATAAATATTACCAAAAGTAAAATTAATTCTTTAAAATGTTAAAAAATAATTTATAAGTTATAATTGATTTTATATAATTTAAATATTATTTTTGTTTGTCATTATTCAGAGCCATCGCCTCCTGTTGCCCCGGCGAGTGAGCCATACTTTACCTCCATCGAATGCCATCGTCCCATATCTGGCTGAGGCCGGATTCGGCGACACCGTGCCTCTTAGGAATTTTACTTTTGACAATTTTCTGATTTCGGCACTGTTGGAGCGATGGCGTGCAGAGACGCACACGTTTCATCTCCCGTAGGGTGAGGTCACTATCACCCTGTAGGACGTGGCGTACCACCTAGGCCTACGCGCACACAGTAACCCCGTCGGGGGTGCCTCCGTGACTTTGGCAGGTGGTACCATACAGAGACGTGGGCGTTGGTGGAGCAGCTCCTCGGCGCCAGGCCTCCCATGGCAACACAGCAGGCGGCGCAGAGAAAAGAGTCGTTCACGCTGAAGCTTGTTTGGCTACGGGATCATGTCCGCCAGATGTCCCAGACAAACGATCCCGAGACCCTCCGACAGTACGCCAGGTGTTATATCATGTTACTGATCAAAGGGTATCTGATGACCGACAAGTCCAACATTCTGGTGCACCTTCGTTGGCTACCACTACTGCGGGACTTTGCGGAGTGTAGAGCATTTTCTAGGGCTCGGCTGTGTTGGCCTGGACGTATCAGTCCCTATCTTTGGCGGCTCAGCGGGGCGTATCAGGCCTTGATACATGATGGGAACGCCCAAAAAATCTTGTCGAACATGCAGCGGTCGCGCACTATGAGGTGTCCTTTGTAGTACGGTTTGACGCGTAGGTCACATAAGGTGCCGGAGAAATAGCTCTGCAGTGCTTGAAACAGCTTCGACACCTTGTTGTACGACTCTTCACAAACCGTAGATCCGTGCAATGGCCTTCTGCTTCGCCATCCACACCTTTCTGTATGAGGGTTTGAAGTGATAGCTTGCCTACACCACACCTTGCAAGACCAGGATACTGACAGACGGATTGGACTGAATCAAGGGCAATATGACTCTGCAGATAAGACTGCTATCTAACTGACAATAATCTTGAGACATGGTAGGTGCCAAACAGGTGTGTTGTCCACCAAATCTCTGAACCTCCTTAATCACCACAGAAAAAAATTTATTCTTACACGACATCTCTAGCCGAAATAACATATAACACAAAACTACTCAAATTCACAATTAAACTTGAACTTACCAGTATCCGAGATTCCGACGAAGGGCGACACGGGGCTCCATTGACACCCACTGTCGGCTTGACGACACTGCACATGGTACTTTAAGCGGTCGGACTCAATCACCCGGTACTCAGCACTCCTGCGAATACTGTAGTTCTTCATACCTTGAAGCACCGCCTCTCGGCTTCTAAACCTGTGTCCGACTCGAAACTCCACCCCGCCGTCCAGGTTGTAATCGACTCCACAGCTGTCAGAAACCGGGTTCCTCTCATGCATGACGTCCAGATGTAGACTGTGATAGTGACTTGGCACAGCCTCCTCAGGTGTCTCCGGCACAAACTCATCTTTATCGCCATCATCGGAAGACTCACTGTCCGCCACATAATCCTCGTCCGACTTCTCCTCACCCTCCTCTCCCTTATGCTCCGGAATGGCGACATGAATGGGAGGTGGTGCGAGAGGTCGATCGTCCTGTACGTACATTTCGTGTATGGACGAGCCACTACCACCGTAACCCACCTCGGCGGACAGCTCCATTACCTGTTCACACATGATCCTCCCATGAATGTCGAACATCAGTCGCACATGCTCGTCTCCGTGAAGTCGAAATAGTCGAAACCGGAAAATTCTATTTCCCATGGGTGCCAGCAACCTATACGCCACCCTTCCGATTTTTCTCGCTTGTGTCCCACCCACCTTACTCAATATCAAACTCTTCAAATCTGACAACGTCTCTACATGCTGAGTGCGAAACAATATCGGATCCTGACACTCAAATGGCACCCCTTTGTCACTATTTCTCATGCGACAATCGGGATAAAGAAGCACAACTATAAATGGATTGTTACTGGCCATTCAGCTATGTTTTTGAGAGAAGTAAGAGGGAAAAGAAGGATATGAAATGTGTGTGAAGAATACCAAGGGTTACACATCCTTTTATAGAAGTTGAACATTTGTCATATATATATATATCTCGTTTACAGTGTAAACGAGACGACGTTTCCACGTATCTCGTTTATAGTGTAAACGAGATATGTGTATCTCATTTACACTGTAAACGAGATATACACGTGTCCGTCTTACTTACCATATCTCGTTTACACTGTAAATGAGATACGTGAAAATTCATCTCGTTTGCAATGTAAACGAGATATGGTAAGAAAATTTATTTCGGTAAATATTCGTAATAATATTTATTTTGGTAAATATTGCATTTTTTTATTTAATAAAATAAAAAATCCAAATTTTTACACTACTTTTAATTTTATTATTAGGTCCGTCCTAGTATAAAAATTACTAGAGTTAATTAAATATTTATTTCTAAATTAAAGGTATTCATAATTAAAAGAAAAATGCTAGGGGCCATCAAGATTTATTATTTTTGGCCATAAATTAGTCATCAACTCAATATTTTTAGTCTAATAATCTAACAACATATTTTATCTCATACTTTTAAATATTTATGGTTAATTGATGTCAAAAAATAATAAATTTTGATGCAATTTAACATTTCCCTAATTAAAATCTAAATAGATCTTTGAAAAAATATTCTATTAATTTTAACATTTTTGACATAAAAATGACCTCATTATAGAATTAAAAATAGTATAAAAATCCAATTGATAAAAAATATAAAATCTTAATTAAAAATTCGATGAAATTATAAAATAAAATAATTAAACTATTTTTAAAATCAAATACTTTATCACTTTCAAAATTTAAAATACACAAAACAGTATCAATATTTATCTTTGTTAGACAATACAATCTCTTTTCAATTAAATCTAAAGAGTAAAACAATCTCTAAAAAATTTAAAAAGCTTTAAAATAGTCTCCAAAAATCTTTTTTAAAAATTTCAAAAGTGACTTTAATTAAACAGATCAAATTAAAGAAAAAATGTGTTATCTAATATAAATTAGGGTAAAGTATTAAATTGGTCCCTTATGTTTAGGTCTAATCATGTTTGGTTCCTAAGGTTTAAAGTGTCCTATTTGAATTTAAAATTTTTTTTTTGGTGACTGAACATAACACAAAGAAAAAAGACATAAGAAAAAGAGTAGTACTCCTCTCTAATAATAATGCTTAAATTATTAGGAGGCAGTAACCACTCTAGATACACCTGCTTGATTAAAACAACAGTCTTAGTCATTAAATCAGTCGCTCTGTTTACTGTTCGCTGGATGAGCACTAAAGTAGTTGTCCAATTGTGCTGGAGCATCTCTTTGATTTTGTCAAGCAGATCGGAGTCATTCCTAATCATGCTGGTTGTGCCTCGCGAAATAAGAAGAAACGCATCAAGATTATCAGTTTCACATATGACATCTTTGCACTCGCAATCCCAAACTATAACAAGCCCTCTCCAAATAGCATGAAACTCACAACAGAGAACACTAGAAAGAGGTATACTGGCAGAACAACTTTTTATCCAAATTCCCATGCTGTCTCTAATAATACATCCAAAGTCAGCTAATTGCTCATTTTCAAAAACGCTTGCATCGCAGTTCACTTTACAGACATTCATTGGAGGTGGTTCCCACTTATATTTCAAAGAAGAAGGAATAATATGTTTTTGGTTGATAACGACATTAGAGAAATCTCGAGCAGCATGTTTAATTAAGTGAACAATTTTCTCCTTACTCCATGGATCATCTTGGTGGAAGATGTCATTGTTCCTATCCCTCTAAATCCACCAAAAGGCCGCTGCAAAGAGAAACTCATTTTTGTTGAGGTTAGAACGAATCCAAGACACAAAATCCAAACTAGAATCCTCAGCAGTCATTCCCAAATTTAAGCTAATCCAAATCTGACGAGCTTTTTGGCAAGTCCTAAAGCAGTGGTTAATATCCTCTAGAGCAAGATAACATCTCTGACAAAAATCAGAAGTAGAAAGACCTCTTTAAAACCGGTAACTAGCTGTGGAAACTCCGTTGTTGAGGCAAAGTCAGAGCAGACACTTTATCTTCTCTGGTATTCTAAAGCGCCAAAGCCAAAGCCAATTCTCATTATCATTCCAGCCAAATTTCTTCTTCAATAGCCATTCATACCCGCTTTTAGTCGAGTAGGTGAGAGTATTTGAGTTTGTCCAAAACCAACCTATTTTATCTCCTGCCTGCTTGAATGTTAAATAATTAACGTCACCATTCTACCAAACTTTAATGTCCTTCCCTGGAGAAGAGGTAAAAACTCGAGAGATATAGGATCAGCAGCGGATGCATCATCGCGAGTCACTGACCTTGGTTCAAATACATGAAAAATATTTTCGAAAATTTGCTTTTCGTGAGAAAATTTGCCGGTGGCAACGAGGACAACGCCATCGTCACCTCTATCACAGAAAATTCTCCTCGGCAACGAAGACTTTGGTTATATAAGTTTCTAATATCTGAAAACCGAGTTTCGTTAATTATTTAATATTGACTTTACGGCAAGACTACATTAAAACTAAATGAAACTTTTTGAATTCAAATAAGACACTTTAAATTTTAGGGACTAAAACAGTATTAGATCCAAATATAGGAGACTAATTTAATACTTTATCCTAAAATTTAATATTAAAAACTATTTTAAATATTTTTAAATTTGAGAAATTAAAGCATCTAATATTAAAACCCTCAGCAGACTTGAGTAATTACTCAAATATTCAAATTATTTTTTCTAAAGAGTAACAACGTTATTTTTTATAATCTATTTAAGTTATATAATAAAAACTAGTTCTATTGAAAAACTTGAAGATTATCTTTTGTTTTCTATTTCTGAGAGTTTAAAAGTAGCGTGTAATAGAGCTAAATAAATGATTACTAATTTAACGATACACAGATAATTAAAAACCTATCTTTTGTTTCATTACAAATTTTTTATTTTATTTTTTATTTTAAAATATTTATTCTAATTATAATGTTTTA